>NC_069499.1:1570162460-1570459960 GCF_027579735.1 Bombina bombina | reverse complement strand
TGGTCCAGGCCTGGACTCTAATTATATCCATGGTCACGGGAGGCAAGGGTGCTTTCCTTCCGCAGGATAAGAAGAATAAGCCTAAGGGGTCTACTTTTCGTCCCTTTCGTTCGTACAAGTCCCAACGCCAGAAGCCTGCTGCGAAAACCGAGCAGTCCAAGGGATCTTGGAAACCAGCTCAATCTTGGTACAAAGCCAAGCAGAGTAAGAGGCCCACAGAGACAAAATCGGCATGAAGGGGCGGCCCGCGATCCGTGTCTGGATTGCGTAGGGGGCAGACTATCTCTTTTTGCGGAGGCTTGGATGAGAGACGTTCAGGACCCTTGGGTACTGGAGGTCATCACCCAGGGTTACAGGAAAGGGTTCCAGATTAATCCACCCAGGGGCGGATTCTTCCTTTCAAACCTTTCATCAAGACCAGAGAAGAGAGACGCCTTTCTAGAGTGCATGAAGGATCTCTCCTCTTTCGGAATAATCGTACCAGTACCTCTGGCAAAAAGAGGTATGGGGTATTATTCAAACCTTTTCGTGGTCCCAAAAAAGGAGGGCACGTTTCGTCTGATTCTAGACCTAAAGTGCCTAAACAAGTTTCTGTCGGTCCCATCGTTCAAGATGGAGACGATCATGTCTATTCTGCCCCTAGTTCAAGAGGGACAGTTAATGACTACAATAGATGCTTACCTTCACGTGCCAATCCACAAGGATCACTTCAGGTTCCTAAGATTTGCATTTCTGGACCAACACTTCCAGTTTGTGGCCCTACCGTTCGGCCTGGCGACTGCCCCAAGAGTCTTTACGAAGGTTCTGGAAGTGTTGCTCATGGTGGGGAGAGCCAGAGGTATTGCAGTGGCACCTTATCTGACGACATCCTGGTCCAGGCTCCATCCTGCAGTCTTGCAGAAGATCATTTGAGGACTCTTCTTCTCCTTCGATCTCATGGATGGAAGACAAACTTAGTAAAGAGTTCCCTGGTTCCCAGCAACAGAGTGGAATTCCTGGGCACGATAATAGATTCCATATCCATGAAGATTTTCCTGACAGATCAGAGACGTTGCAAGATTGCGTCCAGCTGTTTTGCACTTCAGACCTCCTCAAGGTCATCTGTGGCCTGGTGTATGGGTGTGATTGGGCTCATGATATCCAGCATAGATGTCATTCCATACTCCAGGTTCCATCTCAGACCTCTTCAATTGTGCATGTTGAGACAATGGAACGGCAATCACTCAGATCTATCCCAACAGATCTGTCTGGACAGCCGAACAAGGAAATCCCTCATTTGTGGATCTGTCCGGGCCAACTGTCCCTTCTTGAGACCATCCTGGGAGATTGTGACCACTAATACAAGACTGTCAGGAATGGGAGCTGTTTGGGGTGCCAGGAAGGCACAGGGCAGGTGGACTTGAGGAGTCGCTTCTCCCAATCAATATTCTGGAACTTGGAGCAATCTTCAAAGCCCTGAGGTCTTGGCCCCTTCTGGGGTCATCCCGATTCATCAGATTCCAGTCAGACAAGATTACCTCGGTGGCTTATATCAACCATCAGGGGGGAACGAGAAGCTCCCTAGCCATAAGGGAAGTATCTCGGATTCTGGAGTGGGCGGATACCCACAATTGTTCGCTATCAGTGATCCACATTCCGTGTGTGAAAAACTGGGAAGCGTATTTTCTCAGGATACAATCGTCTCATCCAGGGGAATGGTCTCTCCATCCCGAGGTGGTACATATTTCCACCGTTGCCACTTCTACCTTGAGTTGTCGCCCCCATCAAGCAGGAGCAAGCTTTGGCTATTCTACTTTCTCTGTTGTGGCCGCGGAGGATGTGATTTGCGGATTTGCTGGGGTTGTCATAGTCTCCTCCATGGAGGTTACCATGTCGCAGAGATCTGCTGGTTCAAGGTCGCTTTCTACATCAAAATCTCGATTCTCTGAGGCTGACTGCATGGAGATTGAACGCTGAGTCCTAGCCAAGAGAGGTTTTTCTGAGAGAGTGATTGATACTCTCATACAAGCCAGGAAGCAGGTCACTTGTCGCATCTATCATAAGGTGTGGATGACCTACTTGTCCTGGTGTGAGGAACGTATATATCCCTGGTGCAAGGTTAGGGTATCCAGGATCCTTTCCTTCCTCCAGGATGGATTTGGAGAAGGGACTTGCCGCCAGTTCCTTAAAGGGACAGATTTCGACTTTATCTGTACTGGTACACAAGAAGCTTGCGGAGGCCTGTCTTTAGAAATTCCGCTCCCCCTTAGAGCTTAAACTTGGTACTTAAGACTTTGCAGAGGGCTCAGTTTAAGCCTATGCATTCGCTTGACATTAAAATTCTTTCCTGGAAGGTTCTATTCCTACTGGCTATTGCATCGGCACGCAGAGTTTCTGAGTTGGCGGCCTTGCAATGTGAGCCTCCTTACCTGTTTTTTCACGCACTGGGTTGGGATTTCTTCCCAAGGTTGTGCCAAATTGTAACAATCAGGAGATAGTAGTTCCTTCCTTGTGTCCTAACCCTTCTTCTTCAAAGGAAAGGTTGCTTTATAATTTAGATGTGGTTCGAGCCTTGAAGTTCTATCTTCAGGCCTGCTTTTGGGGGAGAGGTTTTGCAGGCTGTGGTGCCCTCAGATTAGGATCCGCCTCCTTTTGCCCTCCAGTTTTTTTTTTTTCATTCAGTGTCCTCTAGAGCTTGAGTATTTGTATGAATGAAGTTGTGGACTCTCCTCACATTAAGATGGAAAACATAAATTATGCTTACCTGATAATTTCATTTCCATCTGTAGGAGGAGAGTCCATGTCTCCTGCCCGTTTCTCTGGTGGCCAGACCTAAATTTATTTTTGTTCTTCTGGCACCATTTTTACCCTGATATTTCTCTTACTGTTCCTTTTTCCCTTGGAAGAATGACTGGGGGATGAGGGGAGTGGGGGAGGTATTTAAGACTTTGGCTGTGGTGTCTTTGCCTCCTCCTGGTGGCCAGGTCTTAATTCCCACAAGTAATGAATGAAGCCATGGACTCTCCTCCCACAGATGGAAATTAAATTATCAGGTAAGCATAATTTGTTTTTCTCCTGATGTACTTAAGGGCTTCCATAGTTAATGTATTTACAGGCATTGCAACCTTTCTTTTGCATTTGTATATTCCTTTTAAACCGAATGGGTTGTTTTTGGTTAAACGATTTTGGTTTAATTGACATTAATGGCTTCTTTGTGTTTGACTCTTTTACTGGGGGCTAGTTTGCTTCTTAGAGTGGGAGCTCTCTTGTATACTATCTTTTGGCTTATTGTCAATTATATTTTTCAAAATCAGGTCTCTTTTTTATTATGTGCCAATGTCTGTTGTTAGAATGTTTTACATTTTCTGGTGGTTGCTGTTATATTGGGTGATAAAGAGGGCACTTGAAAAATGTTCGTATTATTTTTCTGATTGATATTATTCTTAGTAAGCAGAGACTCTCTAACATCCTGGCTTTTTTAGGGCCTGTTCTATTAATGGTGTAGGATATCCCTTGTCTGAGAATCTGTGATATAATACTTTACTCTGTTCCTCACAGACCTCTAGATTTGAACGTCGAGACATTATCATGGGGCTAGTCTTTGCCATTGCTGTGTCGTACAGTAAGACTGTTTGCTGTCACTTTCCAATCTTTCCTGCATTTTGTTTGAGACTGTTTGCAGCTCCGACCAAGCTCTGACACTTTGTCTTCAGTACAAGACACAGGACTGCCTGGGAAGGATCCCCAAAGTCCTCCATCGTCACAGGGGTGACAAATTAGCTGACCACTGCGAGTGTCAGCCTGCCGTTATAGCACTCTGTTCCATACAGGTGTCACTACAAATTGTGAGTTGTACTCTTACCTTTGTGTGATATTTTGTCTTTACGGAATTCACTATGAGGCACCCCATGTTTTCTCTTTAATCTCTAGTGGTGATCGTTTCATCTGGTTTACCGAAGTGGAGCAAGCCTCGTCATCTTATCCAGCATTTGCTTTGGACTTAGTTTACTACCAATAATATCCGATTTCTAACACTGTTTATTCACGGACATAATACCTTTCTTGTTTCAACTTTGGAACTGTCCGTTCTCACAGGTTTTTTTTACTTGATTGTGCTTTTTTTGTGTGTATTTTATTTGATTTAATTTATCACACCAACTATTGTTGGTTTCTTAGTTATTCACTGAGATTGAGTCTCACTTTTTAAATATTTTTAAATATTTTTTATTAAATATATATATATATATATATATATATATATATACACACATATAGCACTAGCAATAGTGGCATATTGCCCCCTTTTTTATCATTCATTATTCTTTATTAATTTCACTATATGTTATAAATGTGCCACCTTCAGGTTTCCTTTAGGGTCCCTCATTATCCTTTTTTTATTTTTGTTTTATCCTATAAGCTACTGAGATATATCCCAAATTCCAAATAAAAATATTGTCATTTAGAGCATTTTTTTGCAGAAAATGACAACAGTGTTTTTAGACCTATAATAATGCAAAGAAAACAAGTTAATACTCATTTGAAACACAATACTAATGTTTTAACTTGGAAATAGTTCAGAAATCAATATTTGGTGGGATAATCCTGATTTTCAATCACAGCTTTCATGTGTCTAGGCATGCTCTCCGCCAGCCTTTCACATTGCTGTTGGGTGACTTTATGCCACTCCTGGTGCAAAAATGCAAGAAGCTCTGCTTTGTTTGATGGCTTGTAACATCCATCTTCCTCTTGATCACATTCCAGATGTTTTCAGTGGGATTCAGGTCTGGAGATTGAGCTGGCCATGACATGGTCTTGATAAGGTGGTCCTTTATCCACACCTTTGATTAACCTGGCTGGGTGGCATGAAGCATGGTCCTGCTTGAACAACCAATCCTCAGAGTTGGGGAACATTATCAGAGCAGAAGAAAGCAAGATTTCTTCTAGGATAACCTTGTAAGTGGCTTGATCCATGTGTCCTTCACAAAGATAAATCTGCCTGATTCCAACATTGCTGAAACACCCCCTATACGGTCTATTCCTTATGGTCATTTGCAAACCTCAGCCTGGCTCTTCTTTGCTTCTCATTGATGAAGGATTTTTTTATTTATAGCTTTGCACAACTTTAGTTCTGCCCCTAGGAGCCTGTTTTAAACCATCCTGTGCACTTCACCCCAGCTGCATTTTGCCATTCTTTTTGTAGGTCACTTGATGTCATCCTACGGTAGTTGAGTGGCATCCGAATGAGTTGGCAGTTATTCTAAGCAGTGGAAAGTCGTTTTCTCCCTCTGCCGATCTGTAGCATTGTTGTCCCCAATGTCTGCTACTTCACCTTGTTCTTATGAACTGCCATCTTTGAAATGTTTAGGGTGAAAGCAACCTGGCACTTACTGTATCACTCTGCCAGAAAATCTAGAAACATTTTAAAATAGGTGTCTTAGCCTAGGTTTACTTAGGTTTTAAAAACAAAACTTATCCCCTCTGTTGGGGTCCATTATGAGCAAATACTTCTCAATCACACAGGGATAGGAAAGCCCACAGGTTTTAGGAAAAGTGGGCAAAATGATGATAAAGTATACAGGTAGCCCTCAGTTTACGCCGGGGTTAGGTTACAGAAGGAATAGTTGTAAATCGATACAGTTGTAAATTGAAACCCAGTTTATAATGTAAGTCAATGGGAAGTGAGGGAATTAGGTTCCAGGCCCCTCTCAAAATTGACATAAGTAACACCTAATACATGCTTTGAAATGAAGACTTTAAATGCTAAACAGCATTATAAACAGTATCAAATAATCACACAACACAGAATATATAATCAAACTAAGTTTAATGAACAAAAACGTTTTTTTACTTGCATTTTTCTGCAAACAGTTCTCTGCATTGTTAGCATGTTAGATAATATTGGGTCTGCACCTATTCTATGCATTTCAATCTGCAGTGATTAATAAGCAGTTAGGCACCCTCACCTCAAGCAGCTGGACAGGAAGATAATAGGGAAGTGGCTGCTAGATCTTGTTGCTCGATAGCTCTTGTCTGATCTGTGTACACAGATCAATTTCAGTCTCTTAAACTTACATAACTTTGTTGCAACACAAGCGGACAGCTCCACCTACTGGCTATTTTAATTAGTTCACTGCTTTTCAATGCATTTCAATAGCAGTCACATGACTGAAAAAAGGTTGTTATTCTGAAACGGCGTAAATTGAACCGGCGTAAACAGAGTGCCACCTGTATTGCAATTTAAATTTATTGCTACACATAGTTGAACATTTTATATTGCTGTCTCATCATGTTTAATGACGTTCTGCCACTAAAGTAAATTGTGTTACCAGGTGTCAGACCTTTACTAAAGCTTGAAGCATAAGGTATCACTGGTTATGATGAAGGAAAATTGTGACATTAGTGAGCCTAGATAACATCTTTAACCCCCACCAAAGGGTTGTCCATTACAAGTGGGTTATTGGGAGGTGAATATTGTTAGACTAAAAGCAGGCTCAGGCTGCAGACGTACAGCCCAATAATCTAAAGGCCTCTGTGCTGTCGAGATTTTCTAAGAATGCTCGCTATTACTTCTATTTCCCTGGTGGAATGCTTTAAAGCCACTTTCTTTCATAAGGTGGTGAGAGTCCACAAGCCATGATTTATGGATTAAACTCCACTCCATCAGGAGGCAGGCAAAAATGATCCCCCTCAAAGGACAGAGAAGAGGACATTGGGGTATTCTGGAGTACCACAGGCATTGAAGGTAATTCTCCCAAGGGAGTTTTTTTTACTAGCCTTGCACAGGGACTCTGGTCCTGCAGCCTCTTCCTGATGGCTAGCTGGGGTATCTCCTGTACAGGATTTACAGTTAGTATACATAAGCTCTTCTACTGAATGCAGATGGTATGCAGCTGGGTAAGCTGAGTAGAGTGAGTGATGATTGGCTAAGTGCTTAGCCCAAACATATCCCACAGGCTCCTTAACAGGTTCACTGTTTTTGTACTTCAGGGCCAGGGGAGACATACATTTTATGTCTGACTTGTATCTGGCATGTTGAGATTGATAGTCTGCGGGTAACCAGGGTTCAATGTCCGTTTTTGCACCAAAGTTTATTAATGTCTTGGGGCATAGAGAGTAAGGACTACCATAGTGTAACAGCTTATATAAAGGTAAATAGCGCTTCAGGGGCTTGCTATTTTTACATCACAGTATTACAGGCTGGCGTGTTTTCCTTTTTACTCCCAGGGAATTAGTGCGCTTTATGTTTATAATGCTCCTTCAGTACAGGGGTAGTTAATATCCGGAGTGGGCACTATATTAAAGGGACAGTATACACTCATTTTCATATAACTGCATGTAATAGACACTACTATAAAGAATAAGATGCACAAATACTGATATAAAAATCCAGTATAAAACTGTTTAAAAACTTACTTAGAAGCTCTCAGTTTAGTTCTGTTGAAAAGGCAGTTGGAAAGCCCACTGCAAGTGGGGAAATAAGACACTCCCCCCTCCCCCTTCGTTTGCATATGAAAAGACCCTTTATACAAACAGGAGCAAGCTGGAGAAGGTAGCTGACGGTATTCACATAAAACTTTGGGGCTTGGTTAGGAGTCTGAAATTCAGAGCAATATTATTTAAAAATAAGCAAAACTATCCATTTAAAAAAAACAAAAAACTTTATGGGCTATATAAATAGATCATCTACAAAACATTTATGCAAAGAAAAAATGAGTGTATAATGTCCCTTTAATATAACAGAGCGTAGCATTCAGGACTGCTCACAGTTAATTTTGCTTTCGGTGCTTTCCCTGCTTTTCATGCCTGCTTCCTTCTGGTGCATCAGCGCGGCAGTGGTCATTATTGTGTGCACAACTCCGTTCCTGAAGCTCTTGCGGGTTCACCAGAGCAGCGGTGGCCAATACTGCATGCGCTTCTGAACTTCTAGCTTTGGGAGGCAGTTGCTTACCCTGACATTGTGATAGCTCTTCATATTCTCACTACCTACATCTTAGCTTGAGCGTTTAACTGCAGCATAACAGTTTGCCTAGTGTATAAGGGGTTATATTTTATCATAAACTCAGTGCTCTAATATACATATATATTATCTGCATAGCATGGTATATTTTAACACAAGAAATTTACTTTTTGTGCTTTGTTTACTATTTGGGCTCTTATTTGCAAAATATATGGAGCAGGTTAGGACTGTATCTTCCCCAAATAATACTGGTGACCTTTTAATTATAGGGGAAATCTGTAGATTTTTTTACAGTCTCAAACCACCTGCTTTGTTAACTTGTATTTATTTGTCCATCTGGACAGCTGTGTAAAAATTGTGTGGACAGTATTGCCAACGCTAAACAGGTGGGTTACCCAGTACAGTTGCAAGGTCAGTCCTTCTCCTTTGACTACTTCGCAAGAAGGTAAGATGGCTCTTTCCCTTGAATTTACAGTTTATATGCACTCTGCTCTGGTTGGCGTGCTAAGGACTATGCCTCCTTCAAGTAAGCAAAAACATATTTTGCCTGAGAGCGATGTTTCTGCATATGCAGATCCGTTTACTGAGATGTGAAAAAAGAAAAAAGCTTGTATAGCTTTCTACTATTTCTGGTTCTTCTGATTCTTTTTTTGGGGTGAGATGTCTTTCGATTATTAGGATTCCTCCTTAGAACATGGTTTAGAACATTCAGCCCTCCTTATTTAAATTAGAACGTTTACAGTCTCTTTTGCAAGGGTTCTGCTGAGCTTACAGGAGTCTCCTCCTTCCCAGAGTTAGTCTGTAAAACACATAGAAACACATGTTTAAACAGGCTTCTAAGCTAGCTGCCGATTTTTAATGTACCAGACAACATTTCTGACATTTTCTTCAAGGAATGGGTTAAACCGGGTGTTCCATTTATTCCTTCTACAAAGTTTAAAAGGATGTTTCCAGTTCCACCCATTAAATCTGATATTTGGGAGATGATTCCTAAAGTAGATGGAGCCATATCTACTCGGGTGAAAAGAACTACTATTCCTTTGGAGTACAGCATGTCTTTCAAAGTCTCCATGAACAGGAAATTGCAGTCCTACCATATACGGACATTTTTGCAGGCAGGATTCTTATTTAGACTAGCGGTCGGTATCACCTTTGTGGGCAGGTGCTGTGACTCTTTGGTGTGATTCTTTATCGAAAAAATATGTCTGAAATGACTCGTTGCAAATTCCTTTGTCTGTGAAGCAGCTATATATGGAAATTCTGTTGAATGCAAAAGAAGCTGTAGCTGACCATGAGAGCCCTATGGTTAAAATCCTGGTCTGTAGATACGGTTTCTAAGAGAAGAAATGTTATCTTTGGACTGCATTCAATAATCTCTAATGTATCTAGTCGTAAGAGTGCTTTCTTGTCTCAGGACAAGGGTAAATTTAGACCAGGATGTTCCCATTCCTTTAATCAGTCCAGAAACCAAAAATCCTCGACTTCGTTTACTCCAAAATCGGAGTCTGCTAAATCTTCAAGGAAGATACATTCAGACCGCTTTTAGATCTCAAATCTCTTAACAATTTCCAAAGGGTACCTGCATTGAAAATGGAAACAATTTGGACTATTCTATGGTTGAGGCAACTGTCAATTCATGACTACGATCAACCGGAAGGACGCATATCTACATATTCCCATTCACAGGGATCATCACAAATTTTTAAGGTTTGCCTTTCAGCAGAAATTCATTCAGTGAAGCTTTACTTTGGCCTGGCCAAGGCTTCAAGGGTGTTCACAATGGTCCTGGTGGCCGCACAGGACTTGGTATGCAGACCTAGTCTATATGTCCAGTGCTCTGCCTTGGACCCTTCCTCTGCATAGGGATCTCTTGTCTCAAAGACTGCTTTTCCATCCATATTTAAAGTCTCTAAATTTAAAAGCGTGGAAGTTGAACACTTAGTTTTATGTCAGACTTTTTTCTGAATCGATAATCTGCATCTTATTTAGGCTAGGAAGTCAGTAAGTAGGAAAATGTATCATAAGGTATGGAAAACCTTTTTTTTCCTGGTTTAAGTCCAAGGGTTTCCTTTGGGATTCATTTGGAATTCCTAGTATTTTACAATTTCTTCAGGATTTATATGGCAGTTCCTTAAAGGTTTAGATTTCTCTGTATTGTTGCATGAAATGTTTGCTTAATTACCAAACATTCAAACTTATGTTCAGGCTCTTGCTAGATTCAGAACCGGTGGTTTGTACAGCTTCTCTCCATGGAGTCTTAATCTGGGTTTGAAAATATTATAAGGTAAACCTTTTGCACCTATGCCTAATCTAAAGTATCCAACTATTGTTGTGGAAGGTTTTGATACTTTTTGGATATTTCTTCAGCCATAAGGGTTTCAAAACATTCTGCGTTATCTTGTGAGTCTCCTTATTTGGCGTTTCATCATGACAAGGCTTTCCTAAGGACCCAATATTCCTTTTTTCAAAGGTTGTTTCTTATCAGAATATCAATCAGGTGATGTTGTTCCGTCCAGGGTTCTCCTCAGAAAATTTGACAGCCAGGTATTATGAAGTTTCCGGGTGGGGGCAGTATAATACTTATTACTATTACACCATTTTCTGCTATACAAAGCACTAATTTATTACATAATGTAACATAAGTGTATTTAATGATAAATTCAATATTAGCTCATTTTTGCTTAATACTGACCTAATTTTAGCTGGGTGGTCAGTAAAATCAGCCAGGTGGTGCTGTAAGGAAAGACTCCTACATAAATTGGATGTTAGAGATTCGAAATCTCTCCAAGCCACAAAGGATTTTAGACTGTATTTAGTTTTTGTTCATTTTTCTAGTTCGCGTAAGGGTCAGAAGGCTACTGCAGTTACTTTGTCTTTGTGACTTAAAAAGTTGATCCTGCTCATTCCACAAGGTCGGTTATCATTCTGATGTTTTTTCCTTTTGTGGAGGCTGCGTTTGGCAGGAAGGTTCTCCAGGCAACTGTGACTGGTCAATGATGTTCCTGCCTCTCTTTATTTTTCTACCCCACCCCCTTTCTATGGTATTATGGACTTCACTGCTTAGGTATTACATCCCATATGTTTTGTCTCGTGGACTCTCAACACCTTATGAAAGAAAAACAAAATTTTTGCTTACCTGATAAATTAATTTCTCTCATGGGGGTGAGAGTGCACAAGACCCTCCCTAATTTTTAGAAAAATATCATTGACTGGTCTAGGTTGCACCTCATTTGCCCAGCGTTGTCTCCATGCTTTTATTTTTCTCTTTCTGCTTGGCTATGCGTTAGACTGAGAGGAATCAGGAAATTGAAGCTCTTGGTGTTGGGTAATTTTTGCCTCCCTCCTGATGTAGTGGAGTTTAATCCATATGTATGGCTCATGGACTCTTAACGACTATAAAGTAATTTATCAGGTAAGCATAATTTATTTTATTTTTTAAATATGGTGGCTGTATTTTCGTATGGGAAGGAGATGAATACATTACAAAAATGCACAATTTAAGTCATACAAAACGAATAATTGAATCATTCAAATACTCAGGAAAAGGATTGTATTGTTAAGGAGCATCAAAAATCAAAACAAAATTGTTCACCAAAAATCGTATTTGATCACATAAGTAAAATGTGTTTCTTTTTAATGACACGATGAGTCCACGGATCATCTAATTACTATTAGGAATATCACTCCTGCCCAGCAGGAGGCGGCAAAGAGCACCACAGCAAAGCTGTTAAATTTCACCTAGTCATTCTCTTTGCCTATGTTAGAGCAAGGAAGTGGTAAAGTTAGGTGTTAGAAAAGATTCTTCAATCAAGAGTTTATTATTTTCTTCTATAAGATACGACAAGTCCACGGATTCATCCTTTACTTGTGGGATATTATCCTCCTGCTAACAGGGAGTGACAAAGAGCGCCACAGCAGAGCGGTCTATATAGCTCCTCCCTTGACTCCACCCCCCAGTCATTCTCTTTGCCTACTCTAAGTACTAGGAAGGATAAAGTGAAAGAGGTGATAAAATGTTAGTTTTTATTTTCTTCAAGCAAGAGTTTTTTATTTTAAATGGTACCGGTGTGTTCTATTTTCCCTCAGGCAGCAGATGGATGAAGACTTCTGCCTGGAGGCTGATGATCTTAGTAGTTGTTACTAAGATCCAGTGCAGTTCCCACAGAATGGCTGAGGAGAACTTAAGAAATTTCAGTGTGAGGAACGTTTTTCATGCTATAAGCAGTGAGGTATGTTCAGTCATTTTTTTCTGGAGAGACTGTGTTATTTCAGAATTGGCTGACAGTATCCCCATGAGGGAGAGGGTAAGCAGTAATCCTAAGTATGAAGAGGGGTATTACTGAGCTTGCATATATATGGGCTATATAAAAATGGTTGACACTGATGCTTGAATGTTTGTGGGCAAACGTTTACATGATTAGGAGTGCCGTTAATGTTTTTAAAGGAGAGACGTTTTTTATGCTTTATTTAAGAAGGGTACACATGGCTTCATTTCTGGGTTTATGAACCCACATGGCTAGTTTTTAGACCGCTCTGGTGCGGTTAAGTTGGGCTGTGAGGCATCGAGTGAGATGGGCGGGGCCTATTTCTTCTGTTAAGTGTAGTCAGTCCACGGGTCATCCATTACTTATGGAATATATCTCTTCCTAACAGGAAACTGCAAGAGAATTACCCAGCAGAGCTGCTATATAGCTCCTCCCCTCACCTATCATACTCAGTCATTCTCTTGCAGCCTAACTAAAAAGGAAGCTGTGAGAGCTCTGTGGTGTTTTTTAACTTAGTTTATTTCTACAATCAAAAGTTTGTTATTTTTAAATGGCACCGGAGTGTGCTGTTTATTCTCAGGCAGCATTAGAAGAAGAATCTGCCTGAGGTTTTTTTCTATGGTCTTAGCAGACGTAACTAAGATCCACTGGCTGTTTCTCATCTGAGGAGTGAGGTAACTTCAGAGAAGGGGAATAGCATGCAGGGCTCCCCTGCAACAAATGAGGTATGTGCAGTAATTTATTTTCTGAGGAATGGAATTGACTGAGAAAATACTGCTGATACCATTGTAAAGTAAGTTCAGCCTTAAATGCAGTGATAGCGACTGGTATCAGGCTGATGTGTGTGTGTGTACACTGAATGTATTTTTCTAAGGAATGGAATTGACTCTGAAAATACTGTTAATACTGAAATAATGTATGAGCCTTAACTGCAGTAGAAACGACTGGTAGCAGGCTTATTAATAATAATACATAACTTTCAAATGTATGTTTAAAACGTTTACTGGCTTGTTAATCGTTTTTGTGAGGTACTTGGTGATAAAACTTATTAGGGCATGATTTTTACCACATGGCCATTTTTGTTTTCTGCATAGAAACAGTTTCTGAGCTTCCCCACTGTTGTAATATGAGTGGGAGGGGCCTATTTTAGCGCTTTTTTGCGCAGTAAAAATTCAGTCACAATCTGTCTAAATTGCTTAATATTCCTTTCAAAGGGCAGACCTTATTCGGGCCCGGCTTGAAAGAAATTATTGCTGACATTACGGGAGGTAAGGGCCATGCTCTACCTCAGGACAGGGCCAAATCAAAGGCCAAACAGTCTAATTTTCGTGCCTTTCGTAACTTCAAGGCAGGAGCAGCATCAACTTCCTCCGCTCCAAAACAGGAAGGAGCTGTTGCTCGTTTCAGACAGGGCTGGAAAGTTAACCAGTCCTGGAACAGGGGCAAGCAGGCCAAGAAACCTGCTGCTGCCCCCAAAACAGCATGAAGAGAGGGCCCCCTATCCGGAGACGGATCTAGTGGGGGGCAGACTTTCTCTCTTCGCCCAGGCTTGGGCAAGAGATGTCCAGGATCCCTGGGCGTTGGAGATCATATCTCAGGGATATCTCCTGGACTTCAAAACTTCTCCTCCACGGGGGAGATTTCATCTTTCAAAGTTATCAGCAAACCAAATAAAGAAAGAGGCGTTTCTACGCTATGTACAAGACCTCTTACTAATGGGGGTAATCCACCCAGTTCCTCGGACGGAACACGGGCAGGGATTCTATTCAAACCTATTTGTGGTTCCCAAGAAAGAGGGAACCTCCAGGCCAATCTTGGACTTAAAAATCCTAAACAAATTTCTAAGAGTTCCATCATTCAAAATGGAAACTATTCGAACCATCCTTCCCATGATCCAAGAGGGTCAGTACATGACCACAGTGGATCTAAAGGATGCCTACCTTCACATACCGATTCACAAGGACCATTACCGGTATCTCAGATTTGCCTTCCTTTGTAGCTCTTCCCTTCGGATTAGCTACGGCTCCAAGAATCTTTACAAAAATTCTAGGATCACTTCTGGCGGTACTAAGACCGCGAGGCATATCGGTGACTCCGTACCTAGACGACATTCTGATACAAGCGTCAAGTTTTCAAACTGCCAAGTCTCATACAGAGATAGTTCTGGCATTTCTGAGGTCGCATTGGTGGAAGGTGAACGTGGAAAAGAGTTCTCTATTACCACTTACAAGAGTTCCCTTTCTAGGGACTCTTATAGATTCTGTAGAGAAGAAAATTTACCTGACAGAGGCCAGGTTATTAAAACTTCTAAATGCTTGCTGTGTCCTTCACTCCATTCCACACCCGTCAGTAGCTCAGTGCATGGAAGTAATCGGCTTAATGGTAGCGGCAATGGACATAGTACCATTTGCGCGCCTGCATCTCAGACCGCTGCAATTGTGCATGCTAAGTCAGTGGAACGGGGATTACTCAGATTTGTCCCCCCTACTAAATCTGGATCAAGAGACCAGAGATTCTCTTCTATGGTGGCTTTCTCGGCCACATCTGTCCAAGGGGATGACCTTTCGAAGGCCAGATTGGACGATTGTAACAACAGACGCCAGCCTTCTAGGCTGGGGAGCAGTCTGGAATTCCCTGAAAGCTCAGGGATTATGGACTCAGGAGGAGAAACTCCTCCCAATAAATATTCTGGAGTTAAGAGCAATATTCAATGCTCTCCCTCAGATTTCAGTCAGACAACATCACGACTGTGGCTTACATCAACCATCAAGGGGGAACCAGAAGTTCCCTAGCGATGTTGGAAGTCTCAAAGATAATTCGCTGGGCAGAGTCTCACTCTTGCCACCTGTCAGCGATCTACATCCCAGGCGTGGAGAACTGGGAGGCGGATTTTCTAAGTCGCCAGACTTTTCATCCGGGGGAGTGGGAGCTTCATCCGGAGGTCTTTGCTCAACTGATTCGTCGTTGGGGCAATCCAGATCTGGATCTCATGGCGTCTCGTCAGAACGCCAAGCTTCCTTGTTACGGATCCAGGTCCAGGGACCCGGGAGCGGTGCTGATAGATGCTCTGACAGCCCCTTGGGTCTTCAACATGGCTTATGTGTTTCCACCATTCCCGATGCTTCCTCGTTTGATTGCCAAGATCAAACAGGAGAGAGCTTCGGTGATTCTGATAGCGCCTGCGTGGCCACGCAGGACCTGGTATGCAGACCTAGTGGACATGTCGTCCTGTCCACCGTGGTCTCTGCCTCTGAGACAGGACCTTCTAATTCAGGGTCCTTTCAAACATCCAAATCTAATTTCTCTGAGGCTGACTGCATGGAGATTGAACGCTTGATTCTATCAAAGCGTGGCTTCTCGGAGTCGGTTATTGATACCTTAATACAGGCTAGGAAGCCTGTTACCAGAAAAATTTACCATAAGATATGGCGTAAATATTTACATTGGTGCGAATCCAAGAGTTACTCATGGAGTAAGGTTAGGATTCCTAGGATATTGTCCTTTCTACAAGAGGGTTTAGAAAAGGGCTTATCTACTAGTTCGTTAAAGGGACAGATTTCTGCTCTGTCTATTCTTCTACACAAACGTCTGGCTGAAGTTCCAGACGTTCAGGCTTTCTGTCAGGCTTTAACTAGGATTAAGCCTGTGTTTAAGTCTGTTGCTCCGCCATGGAGCTTAAACTTAGTTCTTAATGTTCTCCAAGGTGTTCCATTTGAACCCCTTCATTCCATTGATATCATGCTGTTATCTTGGAAAGTTCTGTTTTTGATGGCTATTTCCTCGGCTCGAAGAGTCTCTGAGTTATCTGCCTTACATTGTGATTCTCCTTATCTGATTTTTCATTCAGACAAGGTAGTCCTGCGTACTAAACCTGGGTTCTTACCTAAGGTAGTTACTAACAGGAATATCAATCAGAGATTGTTGTTCCATCTCTGTGTCCTAACCCTTCTTCAAAGTAGGAACGACTTTTGCATAATCTGGACGTAGTCCGTGCCCTGAAATTCTATTTGCAGGCAACTAAGGATTTTCGTCAAACTTCTTCCCTGTTTGTCGTTTACTCTGGACAGAGGAGAGGTCAAAAGGCTTCGGCTACCTCTCTCTCTTTTTGGCTTCGTAGCATAATACGCTTAGCCTATGAGACTGCTGGACAGCAGCCTCCTGAAAGGATTACCGCTCATTCTACTAGAGCTGTGGCTTCCACCTGGGCCTTTAAAAATGAGGCCTCTGTTGAACAGATTTGCAAGGCTGCGACTTGGTCTTCGCTTCACACTTTTTCAAAATTTTACAAATTTGACACTTTTGCTTCGTCGGAGGCTATTTTTGGGAGAAAGGTACTTCAGGCAGTGGTTCCTTCTGTTTAATGTTCCTGCCTTGTCCCTCCCTTCATCCGTGTACTTTAGCTTTGGTATTGGTATTCCATAAGTAATGGATGACCCGTGGACTGACTACACTTAACAGGAGAAAACATAATTTATGCTTACCTGATAAATTCCTTTCTCCTGTAGTGTAGTCAGTCCACGGCCCGCCCTGTTTTTACGGCAGGTCTAAATTTTAATTAAACTCCAGTCACCACTGTACCCTGTGGTTCCTCCTTTCTCGTCTGCTTTGGTCGAATGACTGAGTATGATAGGTGAGGGGAGGAGCTATATAGCAGCTCTGCTGGGTAATTCTCTTGCAGTTTCCTGTTAGGAAGAGATATATTCCATAAGTAATGGATGACCCGTGGACTGACTACACTACAGGAGAAAGGAATTTATCAGGTAAGCATAAATTATGTTTTTCGCACCTCAGTTGCGCAGTTGTTTTTCTAAAGCAAGCAGCAAGCTCCAGATCTGGTGGGCCTTTGTGAGCTGTATTGGGCCAAAACGAAGGTTTAACCCGGTTTTACAGACCCCTGAGGGCAAGTAGGCGCCACAGCAGAGCTGTGGTGAGGGGCAGGGGGTGCTTTTTATTGAAATAAACGTTTTAAATTTTTCCGTTTTTTCCTGTAAGGGTTAAGTATTCCTTTCCTTGTGGGGCAAACTTTGCTGCAGCATTGGGATGCTTCTACCATAAAATTGGGGCAATTTGATTGTTTTTATGCAGTTTTGGAAAAATTGTATGCTTTTTTTTTCTCTTAAAGGCGCAGTACCGTTTTTTAAGATTCTTTTTTTTTCACTAAATAAAGTATTTTCAAGCCTGTTTGTGGTCATTACTAGCCTGTTTAGCATGTCTGACATTGAGGAAAGCCAATGTTCCATGTGTTTAGAAGCCATTGTGGAACCCCCACTTAAAATGTGTCCCTCATGTACTGAAAGGGCCTTACATTGCAAAGAACATATTTTAGCTGATAAAAGTATGTCGCAGGATGATTCTCAGTCAGAAGAGAATCAGGTTTTGCCATCTACTTCTCCCCAAGTGTCACAACCTTTAACGCCCGCACAAGTGACGCCAAGTACTTCTAGTGAGTCTAATTCTTTCACCCTGCAAGATATGGCCGCAGTTATGTCTACTACCCTCACAGAGGTATTATCTAAACTGCCTGGTTTGCAGGGGAAGCGCAGTAGGTCCGGTATGAGAGTAAATGCTTAGCCCTCTGGCGCTTTATTAGCCATCTCGGATGTCCCCTCGCAATGCTCTGAATTGGGGGTAGGGGAATTTCTGTCTGAGGGAGAGTTTTCTGATTCAGGAAAGATGTTCCCTCAAACAGACTCAGATATGACGGCTTTTAAGTTTAAGCTTGAACACCTCCGCTTGTTACTCAGAGAGGTTTTAGCGACTCTGGATGACTGTGACCCTATTGCAATTCCTCCAGAGAAATTGTGTAAAATGGATAGATATCTAGAGGTTCCTTCTTACACTAATGTTTTTCCGGTCCCTAAGAGGATTTCGGACATTGTTACTAAGGAATGGGCTAGACCAGGCATTCCATTCTCTCCCCCTCCTACTTTTAAGAAAATGTTTCCCATATCTGACACCATTCGGGATTCGTGGCAGACGGATAGAATTAAGGCTCTCAAGCTAGCTAATTCTTTTATTACTGATGCCGCTTTTCAACTGGCTAAATTAGCGGCAAAGAATTCAGGTTTTGCCATTTTGGCGCGTAGAGCGTTATAGCTTAAGTCCTGGTCTGCTGATGTGTCATCAAAATCTAAGCTATTAGCTATTCCTTTCAAGGGTAAGACCCTAAGGCCATGCCCTTCCTCAGGATAAGACAAATAGAATGAGGGCCAAACAGAATAATTTTCATTCCTTTCGAAACTTCAAAGGTGGTCCCGCTACCTCCTCCCCTGCCACAAAGCAGGAGGGGAATTTTGCTCAATCCAAGTCTGTCTGGAGACCTAACCAGACCTGGAATAAAGGTAAACAGGCCAAGAAGCCCGCTGCTGCTACCAAGACAGCATGAAGGGGCAGCCCCCGATCCAGGACCGGATCTAGTGGGGGGCAGACTTTCTCTCTTCGCTCAGGCTTGGGCAAGAGACGTTCAGGATTCCTGGGCATTAGAAATTGTGGCCCAGGGGTATCTTCTAGAATTCAAAGATTCTCCTCCAAAGGGGAGATTTCATCTTTCACAGTTGTCTGTAAACCAGTCAAAAAGAGAGGCGTTCTTACGCTGTGTAGAAGACCTATATACTATGGGGGTAATTCCAAAAGCAGAACAGGGGCAGGGGTTATACTCCAATCTGTTCGTGGTTCCCAAAAAAGAGGGAACCTTCAGACCGATTTTAGATCTCAAGATCCTAAACAAATTACTTAGAGTCCCATCCTTCAAGATGGAGACCATTCGGACTATTTTACCAGTGATCCAGGAGTGTCAATATATGACCACCGTGGATTTGAAGGATGCGTATCTTCACATTCCTATCCACAAAGATCATCACCAGTTCCCCAGGTTCGCCTTCCTGGACAAGCATTACCAGTTTGTGGCTCTTCCCTTCGGGTTGGCCACAGCTCCCAGAATTTTCACAAAAGTGCTAGGGTCCCTTTTGGCGGTTCTAAGGCCGCGGGGCATAGCAGTGGCGCCTTATCTGGACGATATCTTAATTCAGGCATCAACTTACCAACTAGCCAAATCTCACACGGACATCGTGTTGGCTTTTCTAAGATCTCACGGGTGGTAGGTGAACTTACAGAAGAGTTCACTTATCCCTCTCACAAGAGTTCCATTCCTGGGAACTCTGATAGATTTGGTAAACATGTAAATTTTTCTGACGGCGGTCAGAAAATCAAAGATCTTAACCACCTGCCGAGCTCTTCATTCCATTCCTCGGCCGTCAGTGGCTCAGTGTATGGAGGTAATTGGACTTATGGTAGCGGCAATGGACATGGTTCCGTTTGCTCGCTTGCATCTCAGACCACTGCAACTATGCATGCTCAGACAGTGGAATGGGGATTATGCTAATTTATCTCCTCAGATAAATCTGGATCAAGAGACCAGAGACTCTCTTCTTTGGTGGTTGTCACAGCATCATCTGTCCCAGGGAATGTGTTTCCGCAGGCCAGCATGGGTCATTGTGACGACGGACGCCAGCCTCTTGGGCTGGGGTGCAGTCTGGAATTCCCTGAAAGCACAGGGTGGGTGGACTCAGGAGGAGGCTCTCCTTCCAATAAATATTCTAGAACTGAGAGTGATATTTAACGCGCTTCAGGCGTGGCCTCAGATGGCTACGGCCAGATTCATAAGATTCCAGTCGGACAATATCACGACTGTAGCATATATCAATCATCAGGGGGGAACAAAGAGTTCTCTAGTGATGATAGAGGTTTCCAAAATAATTTGATGGGCAGAGACTCACTCTTGCCATCTATCAGCAATCTATATCCCAGGAGTATAGAACTGGGAAGCGGATTTTCTAAGTCGTCAGACTTTTCATCCGGGGGAGTGGGAGCTCCATCCGGAGGTGTTTGCACAATTGATTCATCAATGGGGCACACCAGAATTGAATCTGATGGCATCTCGTCAGAATGCCAAACTTCCTTGTTACGGGTCCAGATCAAGGGATCCTCAAGCAGTACTGATAGATGCTCTAGCAGTACCTTGGTCGTTCAACCTGGCTTATGTGTTTCCACCATATCCTCTCCTTCCTCGTCTGATTGCCAGAATCAAACAGGAGAGGGCTTCGGTGATTTTGATAGCATCTGCGTGGCCACGCAGGACTTGGTATGCAGACCAGGTGGAAATGTCATCTTTACCACCATGGACACTGCCACTGAGACAGGACCTTCTCATTCAAGGTCCGTTCCAGCATCCAAATCTAGTTTCTCTGCGGCTGACTGCCTGGAGATTGAACGCTTGATTTTTTTTTATTTTTTTTTGAGTCGGTCATAGATACCTTGATTCAGGCTCGAAAACCTGTCACTAGGAAAATTTACCATAAGATATGGCGTAAATATCTTTATTGGTGCGAATCCAAAGGCTACTCATGGAGTAAGATCAGGATTCCTAGGATTTTGTCCTTTCTCCAAGAAGGATTGGAGAAGGGGTTATCAGCTAGTTCCCTAAAGGGACAGATATCTGCTTTATCAATTTTACTGCACAAGCGTCTGGCAGATGTTCCAAACGTTCAGTCGTTTTGTCAGGCTTTAGTTAGAATCAAGCCTGTGTTTAAACCTGTTGCTCCGCCATGTTGTTTGAATTTAGTTCTTAAAGTTCTTCAAGGGGTTCCGTTTGAACCTATGCATTCCATAGATATTAAGCTTCTATCTTGGAAAGTTCTGTTTTTAGTTGCTATCTCTTCGGCTCAAAGAGTTTCTGAACTACCTGCATTGCAATGCGACTCGCCTTATCTTGTTTTCCATTCCGATAAGGTGGTTTTGCGTACCAAACCTGGATTCCTTCCTAAGGTTGTTACTAATAAGAATATTAATCAGGAAATTGTTGTTCCTTCTCTGTGTCCTAACCCTTCTTCTAAGAAGGAGCGTCTGTTACACAACTTGGACGTGGTTCGTGCTTTGAAGTTTTACTTGCAAGCGACCAAAGATTTCAGTCAAACATCTTCTCTGTTTGTTGTCTATTCTGGAAAACGTAGAGGTCAAAAATCTACGGCTATCTCTCTTTCTTTTTGACTGAAAAGCATCATCCGTTTGGCATACAAGACTGCTGGACAGCAGCCTCCTGAAAGAATTACAGCTCAGTCTACTAGAGCGGTGGCTTCCATATGGGCTTTTAAAAATGATGCTTCTGTACAACAGATTTGTAAGGCTGCGACTTGGTCTTCACTTCATACCTTTTCCAAATTTTACAAATTTGATACTTTTGCTTCTTCAGAGGCTATTTTTGGGAGAAAAGTTCTTCAAGCAGTGGTGCCTTCTGTTTAGGCATCTGTCTTGTCCCTCCCGTTCATCCGTGTCCTGTAGCTTTGGTATTGTATTCCACAAGTAAAGGATGAATCCGTGGACTCGTCGTATCTTATAGAAGAAAAGTAAATTTATGCTTACCTGATAAATTAATTTCTTCTATGATACTACGAGTCCACGGCCCGCCCTGTCAATTTAAGACAGATTATATTTTTTGTTTAAAACTTCAGTCACCTCTGCACCTTTTAGTTTCTCCTTTTTCTTCCTATACCTTTGGTCGAATGACTGGGGGGTGGAGTCAAGGGAGGAGCTATATAGACAGCTCTGCTGTGGTGCTCTTTGCCACTTCCTGTTAGCAGAAGGATAATATCCCACAAGTAAAGGATGAATCCGTGGACTCGTCGTATCATAGAAGAAATCAATTTATCAGGTAAGCATAAATTTACTTTTTTTTTTAGAGTTGATTTTTTTTAGCATTGCAAGATTGTGCTGCTTTGTCCTAGGGTGTAGCCGTAGTCCATATCAGTCTCTTCAGTAGAGCAGTGGTGGCTTTAGAGCAATGGGAACTTGTGGGACATAATTCTCACTGCTCCTCCCATATACTGATGCTGCCCTAGCCCTGAAAGCTTGAGTAAAATTACTCAGCCAGTTCTCTCTCTTTACAGGTCCATGGGAGGGAGAGGACCTTTCAAACCTGGGAGCTGCCTTGCTGTCGGGCAGGTGAGGAGGTAAGTGCTTACTTTATTTTCTGGGGGTAAGAAGACTCAGAATAAGAAGGCACTTTATTATAAGGGAAACATACAAAGGCATGTTGGTGGTTCCATTCTCGCGTCGGTTTCACTTATGAAAAATATGTCGACCGGGTGAGGACTTTTGTTACACCCACGATGGGCGGATCTAGAGGAGGCGGCAATTTGAGTTGTGCGCCTTTTTCCTGTACTTCCTGTTGATCGGATGGGGAAGCAGTGCAGCTTCTGTTTCTATAATATGCATTGTTCTTATCCTATGCGTGTTTGGAAACAGAGTCCAGTTTCTTTCATCTGACACCCCTGAGTTCCAGATCGTTAGCTAGAAAATCGGCTCCTGCTCAGAAAAGACCGGTGTCATCAGGCAGGTAGGCACCTCAGCTAAGCTGCTGAGGTGTAGAGGTGATCTGCAATATTGTTTAGGTTTACTGTCATTTCTGCAGATAAAAAATAATAAAGTTACCATTTAAAATTTAAAGTGACAACGTTTTGTATGCTTTAAATTTTGTTTTTATTTGCTATATGGACCCTTTGTGAGTCAGAATGGACCAGGAAACTTTGCAAAATGTTACTTGTTCTTTGTGTTTTGATGCCAATGTGGAGCCACCAATCCTTTTCTGTTCCTCATGCATTGAGAGAACTTTAAATTACAGGGATAGACTTTTTTTCTGAGCCAACATTCTCCAAGGAGGATACTGTTCAGGAGTCTAATGACAATGTTCAATATATGCCGCAGCTTTCTCCTCAAGCGTCCCAACTTGTATCGCCCACAAATGCAGTGCCCTGCGCTTCCTCTCCGACTCCCCGTGGAGTTACGTTGCAAGACATCGCTTCTCTCATGTCCTCTGCGATTTCTGATGCATTATCTGCTTTGGAAAAGTAGACATTCAGTAGGTGATGTTACTGACGCAGTTGTTGCTATTTCGGATGTCCCTTCCCAGAAGCCTGAGGAGGAGGATCCTTCGATAGCATCTGAGGGTGAAATCTCAGACTCTGACAGTTTAATTCCAACTGCTGATACTGAAGTTGTATCCTTCAGTTTTAAGCTTGAGCACATCTGTCTGTTACTTAAGGAGGTTTTAGCTACATTAGATGACAGCGACACTATGGTTGTAGTTAATCCGAAGAAATCCAGTAAGCTAAACAAATATTTTGAGGTACCGTCCTTGATAGAGGTTTTTCCGGTTCCAGACCGAGCTTCTGAGATCATTGCTAAGGAGTGGGAGAGACCGGGTATCACTTTTTCTTTATCTCCTATATTTATAAAGATGTTTCCCATAGCCGACTCTGTCAAGGAGGCTTGGCAAACGGTCCCCAAGGTGGAAGGAGCTGTTTCCACCCTGGCCAAGAGAACTACTATACCCATAGAGGATAACAAGGAAAGGAGAGAGGCGCTGTATGTGTGAATCAATCAACAACTGTAGAAAAGCACAAGGATAGTACACTCATTGCTGAGTGCATTATTCTATGCTTCCTTGGGGCGCAGCCTTTCCTGGGATCCCAGTATTTGCCTGTATCAGCTAGCTGGTCTGCTGTTGAAAACCAGCCTGCATCTATTGGCACATTGGAGTGCCTTCACAGAATGTGAGTATCCTGTACTAGCCGTGTACTTTTCTACAGTTGTTGATTGATTCACACATACGGCGCCTCTCCCCTTTCGTTGTTGTTTTCAGAGCTGTTGACCTTTTACGGTGAAGTTTGAGTGCTGCCTTTCATCCACGGATCTCCTGCTCATCCATAATATATTTATATTTTCCATGATCACCATAAAATCATAAAGGACTGTCATTGGGACTGGTGATTATACCAAAAAACATTTTATCCTGGCTTACTGTTTGGCTTTGGTATTAAAGAGATACCATCGCTTTTGAGAGTTTGTCTATACACCGAGCTCTGTATTTAGCACCCCCTATAGGGTCATTGATCCTTTTTTGTCGTTACCCATAGAGGATAGTTGTGGTTTTAAAGATCCTATGGACAAAAATTAAGAGGGGTTACTCAAAAAGATGTATGTACATCAAGGTTTACAATGGCAACCAGCTGTGTGCATTGCTATCGTCACTAGTGCAGCGGCATATTGGTTTGATGCGTTGTCTGATGCTATTAGGACAGAATAGGATAAAAGCTGGCTAATTCCTTTATTACAGATGCTACCCTACAGGTTATCAAACTGGGAGCAAAGATTTCAGGTTTCTCTGTTCTAACCCGCAGAGCCTTATGGTTAAAACTTTGGTCTGTGGATGTATCATCTAAGTCTAAACTTTTAGCGATTCCTTACAAAGGGACCGGGTTTGATGGAAATAATCTCTGATATTACGGGAGGTAAGGGTCATTATCTCCCTCAGGATAAGAGAAACATGCAAAAGGGAGGTCAGAGTAATTTTAGTTCCATTCGAAATTTCAAGGGAAATTCTTCCGCCTCCAAGCAGGAACAGTCTAAACCTTCCTGGAGACCCAATCAATCTTGGAATAAGGTAAAACAATCCAAGAAGCCTACTATTGAATCAAAGACAGCATGAAGGGCATGCCCCCGATCCGGGACCGGATCTTGTAGGGGGCAAACTTTCCTTCTTTGCTCAGGCTTGGGTTCGAGATGTTCAGGATCCCTGGGCAGTAGAAATAGTGTATACTAAAACAGAAAAAAGAATATCCAGGCTGGCTCCTCCTTCCACAATGACACTCTTTATAGGATGCAAAAAGAGCGTAACAGCACAACTTAATATCGACAATTGTCAAAGCACCTACAGGCAAGAGTTAAAATGTCTTGCATTTTAACTCTTGCCTGTAGGTGCTTTGACAATTGTCAATATTAAGTTGTGCTGCTGTTACGCTCTTTTTGCATCCAATAAAGAGTGTCATTGTGGAAGGAGGAGCTGGCCTGGATATTCTTTTTCTGTTTTGGTATACATATGACCTGTCCATAGGGCTCACCAAACACATTCAAGGTGGAAACTCTGAGACCATTACCCGGATCTTGAACCGGAAGGATAAGCTCAGCAACATCGGATCGGCGGCGGTGAAGAAGGGAGCGGCACAATGGACAGGAGCTGCATCTCGTGTAAGTCCGCTTTATTCATTTATTCAATAGAGATTGTTGTGTATTTGAGCTTATGTGCGCATAGGATATGACTTTTGATACTTGCAATAGTACACATAGCTAGTAGGTCTATGTCAGAGTGACGTGGTATCCCTTAGTCGAGTGCTGGAGCTAATTGCTGTCTATTTGGAGTAGAAATAGTGTCCCAGGGATACAAACTAGAGTTTTCCTCCCAGAGGCAGGTTTCTGCTTTCAAGATTATCTGTAGACCAGACAAAAAGAGAGGCATTCTCTTACATTGTGTACGGGACCTCTCCGACCTGGGAGTGATAGTTCCTATTCCGATGCAGGAATGGGGTCTGGGATTTTATTCCAATCTGTTTGTGTTTCCCAAAAAAGAGGGAACCTTCAGACCAATTTTAGATCTCAAGAGTCTAAACAAATTCCTCAGAGTACCGTCCTTCAAGATGGAAACTATTTGTTCCATTCTCCCTTTGGTCCAAGAGGGTCTATTTATGACAAGAGTGGATTTAAAGGACGCGTACCTGCATGTTCCTATTCACAGGGATCATCACATGTTTCTAAGGTTTGCTTTTCTAGACAAACACTTCCAATTCGTGGCTCTTCCTTTTGGTCTTGCCATAGCTCCCAGAATTTTCTCAAAGGTTCTGGGATCTCTGTTGGTGGTGCTTCAATAACGGGGCATTGCAGTGGCGCCCTATCTGGACGACATCCTGGTCCAGGCGCCATCCTTTCAACAAGCAAGGTCCCACACTGAAAGGTTGTTATCCTTCCTGTGATCTCATGGATGGAAGGTAAATTTGGAAAAGAGCTCCTTAGTTTCAAATACAAGGGTAACTTTCTTGGGAACCATAATAGATTCCCTATCGAGGAAGATTTTTCTGACAGAAGTCAGAAAAATCTAAGATTTTCGATTCTTGCCTAGCGCTTCAGTCCGCTCCTCGGCCATCAGTGGCTCAGTGCATGGAGGTAATCGGGCTGATGGTGGCGGTAATTGACATAATCCCGTTCGCTCGTTTCCACCTCAGACCTCTGCAGCTAAACATGCTCAGTCAATGGAATGGAGATTATGCGGATTTGTCTCCACGAATACTACTGGAGCAGGAGACAAGGAATTCTCTTCAATAGTGGTTGTTTCAGGATCATCTTTCCCAGGAAACCTGCTTTCGCAGACCCTCTTGGGTAATTGTGACAACAGACGCCAGCCTTCTAGTATTTGGAGCAGTCTGGGGCTCTCTAAAGGCTCGGGTGTTTGGACTCAGTCAGAGTCTGTTCTGCCTATAAACATTCTGGAACTGAGAGCAATCTTCAATGCTCTTCTGGCCTGGCCCCAGTTAGCCTCGGCCCAGTTTATCAGGTTCCAGTCGGACAACATAACTTCAGTGGCTATCAATCATCAGGGAGGAACGAGGAGTTCCTTAGTAATGACAGAGGTAGCCAAGATTATTCGGTGGGCGGAGACCCACTCTTGCTGTCTGTCGGCAATCCACATCCCAGGAGTGGACAACTGGGAGGCGGACTTCCTAAGCAGACAGACCTTTCACCCGGGGGAGTGGGAACTGCATCCGGTAGTGTTTTCCAGCCTGATTCTCAAATGGGGTCAGCCGGAATTGGATCTCATGGCATCTCGACAGAATGCCAAGCTTCCAAGGTACAGATCGAGGTCAAGGGGCCCTCAGGCGGTATTGATAGACGCCCTGGCGGAACCTTGGAATTTCAGTCTTGCATACCTATTTCCTCCGTTCGCTCTTCTTTCTCGAATCATTGCTCGAATCAAGCAGGAGAGGGCGTCAGTGATTCTCATTGCACCAGCTTGGCCCCACAGGATTTGGTATGCAGACCTGGTGGAAATGTCATCTCTTCCACCTTAGAGACTTTCATTGAGGAAGGACCTTCTACTTCAAGGGCCCTTCCTTTATACAAATCTAGTTTCTCTGAAACTGACTGAGTGGAGATCGAACGCTTAATTTTATCCAAGTGGGGATTTTCAGAGTCTTCATTGAGACTATGATTCAGGCTCGTAAACCTGTGACTAGAAAGATTTACCTCAAGATATGGCATAAATATCTATATTGGTGTGATTCCAAGGGCTTCTTTGGAGCAGAGTTAGGATTCCTAGAATTCTGTAATTTCTCCAAGAAGGTTTGGAGAAAGGATTATCAGCTAGTTCCATAAAGGGTCAAATTTCTGCCTTGTCTATTTTATTATATAAACGTCTGGCGGATGTTCCAGACGTGCAATCATTTTGTCGGACCTTGGTCAGGATCAGGCCTGTGTTCAAACCAGTTACTCCTCCCTGGAGTCTCAATTTAGTTCTTAAAGTGGCTCTGTTTGAGCCTATGCATTCCTTAGATATTAAGTTGTTATCTTGGAAAGTTTTGTTTCTGGTTGCTATTTCATCTGCTCGTAGAGTGTCAGAACTCTCAGCATTACAGTATGAGTCACCTTATCTTATTTTTCATTCGGATAAGGTAGTTTTACGTACAAAGTTAGGGTTTCTCCCTAAAGTAGTTTCTGACCGGAACATTAATCAGGAGATTGTGGTTCCTTCATTGTATCCTAATCCTTCTCAGAAGGAACGGCTTCTGCACAATTTAGACGTGGTACGTGCTCTAAAATTCTACTTACAGGCGACTAAGGATTTTCGGCAGTCTTCAGCTTTGTTTGTGGTTTTCTCGGGCAAGCGTAAGGGACAGAAAGCTACAGAAAGCTACGGCTACTTCTCTTTCTTTTTGGCTGAAGAGTATCATACGTTTTGCCTATGAAACTGCTGGTCAGCATCCTCCAGAGAGAATTACGGCTCATTCCATGAGGGCTGTGTCTTCCTCATGGGCATTCAAAAATGAAGCTTCTGTGGAACAGATTTGCAAGGCTGCAACTTAGTCCTCTCTTCACACTTTTTCCAATTTCTACAAATTTGACACTTTTGTCTCGGCTGAGGCCGCTTTTGGGAGAAAGGTTCTTCAAGCAGTGGTGCCTTCCGTTTAGGTTCCCTGCCTTGTCCCTCCCTTATCATCTGTGTACTCTAGCTTGGGTATTGATTCCCAATAGTAATTAGATGATCCGTGGACTCATCATGTCATTAAAAAGAAAAGAACATTTATGCTTACCTGATAAATTTATTTCTTTTTTGACACGAGGAGTCCACGGCCCGCCCTGTTCTATAGACAGGTTGTTGGTTTGTTATAAACTCCAGACACCTCTGCACCTTGTTGCTTCCTTTCTCTCCTTTACTTCGGTCGAATGAGTGGGGTGGGAGGGAAGGGAGGTGATATTTAACAGCTTTGCTGTGGTGCTCTTTGCCGCCTCCTGCTGGGCAGGAGTTATATTCCCAATAGTAATTAGATGATCGTGTCAAAAAAGAAATACATTTATCAGGTAAGCATACATTTTCTTTTTTAAATTACACAGGAAAAAATAATATAATAATAATTATTCATATTAAATATTAAGAATCCATACTCAAAAGTACAAAATTCAAAGAGTAATTGTTGTTTTATCGTAAATTGGGCTGAACATGGACGTTTATGAAATTGTCTCTCTCAAATCACAGCGTAATTCTCGGAACATATTTGCCCTTAAGATGTCAGGTTTTTTTCTCGCAAATTAAAAAAATCTAAATACTCAAAACTCTGAAAGGAAAACCTATGCATACGAAAACAGCAAATTTAAGGTACAGTGCACTGATTAGTATTATGCATAATGTATAAGTTTAAACATACGCTGGGTTCTTCCTGTGTACTCCGTCCCCCATTTCAAACTTTTACATAGCAGAGAGCTCTCAATATTTTTATGGGAGACCTCACGTCATTAGCAGGGACAGACCCCTTTTTGTAGAATTCCATGAGGGCTGCCTCTGTGAGTGCTTGCGTGGAAAACCAAGTCTTTTTTGTTAGAATGGGCACCTTAGTCACATATCCACCTTCCTGTTCACAGCTGCACAGAAACTCTGCCACCTGCTGGGCTTGAATGTCATGGAATTCACGCGAGCTATCCTCACTCCTCGTATCAAGGTGGGCCGGGACTATGTGCAAAAAGCGCAGACCAAGGAGCAGGTGAGTGGTATGGGGTATAAAAAGAATTGTCTTTAGATACTGTGTGTGTGTGTTTGATCTATGCTTCTTAAAGGGACAGTCAAGTATAAATTAAACTTTCATTATTCAGATAGGACTTTTAATTTTAATTGACTTTCCAATTTACTTTTATCATCAAATTTGCTTTTTTCTCTTGGTATTCTTAGTTTAAGCTAAACATAGGTAGTCTCATATGCTAATTGCTAAGCCTTTGAGGGCTGCCTCTTATCACATGCTTTTTAAATCTCTTTTCAACACAAAGAGACTGAAAGTACACGTGGGCTATATAGATAACACTGTGTTCAGGCACAGAAAGTTATTTAAGATCTAGCACAATACAATGCTAAATTTAAGACAATAGAAAATAAACAGTCACAGTCATGTGATCAGGGGGCTGGAAGAAGGTTCCTAGATACAAGGTAATCACAAAGGTAAAAAGTATATTAATATAACTGTGTTGGTTATGCAAAACTGGGGAATGGGTAATAAAGGGATTATCTATCTTTTAAAACAATAACAATTCTATGGTTGACTGTCCCTTTAATTCAGGTCACAGTCTCAGTGTTGATCTGTAGCACCTTAAAGGTACATAGTACTCAGTGCATATTTATCATGCATATGAAAGAGCAGTATTGAAATGAATGTTAAAAGCTTTTTTTTTCAATTGGCTTTAAAGGAATTTTAATTGAAAGCTTTTTTTTACAATTGGCACGCACAATATAATTTTACAAGAAAAATAAACGTATATATTTGAAAATTCAGTATTTAAGATTAAGCAAATAAAGGCCCTTTAAACCCCTTGTTTTCGATGTAGGGCTTCAAGGCATGGCCACTCACGATGAACTCATTTGGGGTAATGAGGTACACAATGTATGAAGATTAACATTTTAGAATATTCTATGACTGTGTGCAATTCATTTAGTAGAGTTTACCTGTTAGAATGGCAGAAAGCTTGTTATGATGATATACTGTTTATTCTACAAGCTGTTAGATTTGAAAATAGAGACTGAACTCATCATGTGAGACTTGCAGGGTAGTCTTAGATTGAACCACATGACAAACATTGATGATGTACTACAGAGGACATTCATTGCGGCTCTTTGGCAATAGATGCATCAGATGGTGAGAGTCCACAAGTCATCACGTCGGAATATTCCCCTTTCACCACTAGGAGGCTCCCCAGCACACCAGAGCTATATATCCCTCCCACTTACCATGATACTCAGTTTCTTTTGCCTCTCTGGTGAGGTATGAGATTGTTAGTCATATTTGTACGGTAGCTACTTGGTCAGAGTTTTATCATTTTGATGGGTGTGCTTCTGAGGTTGTCTTCGGCAGGAAAGTTTCCTGCTTTATCTTTTATATCATCTCCTTGGCTTTATGTACCATCATGGGAAGTGAAAGGGATTTAAAACTCTGGTGTGTTGGGGTGTCTTTGACTCTTCCTTGTGGTTGGGAGGGGTATATTACCAGACATGATGACTTGATCACCATCATGAAAGAAATAAAACATAGATTTTGTTTTGTGTGAACTAGCTAGTTAAATATTCATACCCCACCAGAAGCCTGTCTGGAAACCAGAACAAGATGATACCATTTTGTGGATATTTCAGACCTATTCTATTAGGTTACAGCTATTGGTTGTTGCTTCTGTACCATGTTGTTCTTGTGGACCTACTGGTTCATGGATTCTACTAAATTGTCTTCTGTGCAGTAGATAAAATGACTGGAGATGGTATAATGGTATAGTGTAAATGATGGCAACAATAGATTTAATGTAATCTTGCATGCTTCTATTTTATACCAGCGTAACATCTGGTCATAGTGGATTATTCCACTGGGCTGAGCAGCGTATTGTGACTCGGTATAAGGTTGTCTGATAGTATATATAGTTTTAGTAGCAGTTATGATTGTCTTATATGTGTGCGCCTGTGTGCAAACACTGGCTTAATATCTACCAAATGACAATGGTCTTAGTAGTATTTGTATTTAATAGTATATATACCCTGTTCACTGAAGTCGAAATTAAACTTTTATGATTCAGATAGATCAGTAGTTTTAAGAGACTTTCCAATTTACCAAATGACAATGGTCTTAGTAGTATTTGTATTTAATAGTATATATACCCTGTTCACTGAAGTCGAAATTAAACTTTTATGATTCAGATAGATCAGTAGTTTTAAGAGACTTTCCAATTTACTTCTATTATCACATTTTGCACAGTCTTTTTACATACTCGGTTTTTGAGGCACCAGCTCCTACTGAGCATATGCACAAGTTAATAGGGTATACGTATACTAGTCTGTCATTGGCTGACAAATTGGGGAAAGATACATTTGTCCTAAAAAATTATCTGCTTATTTGAAAAATATTGTCTTTATTTCTCTTGCAAGGTGTATCCAGTCCACGGCTTCATCCATTACTTGTGGGATATTCTCCTTCCCTACAGGAAGTGGCAAAGAGAGCACACAGCAGAGCTGTCCATATAGCTCCCCCTCTAGCTCCACCCCCCTAGTCATTCTCTTTGCCGGCTCTAAGCACTAGGGTCTCTACAGGAGGGTAAAGTGAATGTGGTGTTAGATTTGTAGTTTTATTATCTTCAATCAAAAGTTTGTTATTTTTAAATGGTACCGGTTTGTACTATTTACTCTCTAGCAGGAAAGTGATGAAGATTTCTGCTGAGAGGAAAATGATTTTAGCATGTTGTAACTAAAATCCACTGCTGTTCCCACACAGGACTGAGGAGTACCAGAAAACTTCAATTGGGGGAACAGTTTGCAGGCTAGACAAGACTGTGATAATGCTAGAAGACTGACAAGATCCCCATGTGGGGAGGGTAAGCTATGTTCTGAGACTTAGTATAGAATTGAATGCTTACATAACAGGGCTAATTAGGCTGGTGGACACTAATTCAGGGCAATCGATTATTTATTTAAGAAATACTCGTTGGAGACACTTTTTTAAACACTTTGGAGTGTTTTTCTGGGGTTATCCACATGGCAAAAATTCAATCACTTAGAAGTGATTTTTGTAGGCCTTACAACTCCGGAATGGAGTGGGAGGGGCCTAATTTTCGCGCCTCAGATGCGCAGTTAGAATTGAAAGACAGTTCAGGCTGCTTCACATGGAGGGTCCAGCTGCTGATTGAGGGCCTCAAAGAAGCTTTTTTCCCCCAAATCTGATCCCTAAGGGCAGGTAGGGCCACAGCAGTAAGCTGTGGCAAGGAGCTGTAGTTATTTAACCGGTTGCTGGCTTTAGGCTGCTCCGGTTTGGGCATTTCAAAAGGATTGGTGCATTTTTCACTGTTTTGTAAAATTGTGTGTTCTTTTTATTTCTTAAAGGCACAGTAACGTTTTTTTTTCAAATTGTGTTTTTTATTTGATTAAAGTGATTCTAAGCCTGTTGGTTTATAATACTAGTCTGTTTAACATGTCTGTCACCAGGGAAAATCCTTGTTCAATATGTTTAGAAGCCATGTGGAACCCCCTCTCAGAATGTGTCCCACTTGCACTAATATGTCTATACACTTTAAGGATCATATTATTGATCTTAAAGATATGGCCCTAGATGATTTTCAGACTGAAGGTAACGAGAAAAGTCTGTCCACCTCTCCCCATGTGTCACAAACAGTTACGCCCGCTCAGGCGCTGCCTAGTACCTCTAGTGCGTCTGCTCCTTTTACATTACAACAAATAGCGGCAGTCATGGATAATTTCCCTTTCAGTTCTCTTATCTAAACTGTCTGTGTTGCCTGCAAAGCGTGATAGCTCCGTTTTAAGAACAGATTATGAGCATTCCCGAGCTTTGGTAACTTTATCTGATGTACCCTCACAACGTTCTGAAGTGGGGGTGAGGGAATTGATGTCTGAGGGAGAAATTTCTGATTCAGGAAAGGTTTCTCATCAGTCAGATTCAGATACATTGGTTTTTAAATTTAAATTAGAACACCTCCGCGTATTGCTCAGGGAGGTATTAGCTACTCTGGATAATTGCGAACCTTTGGTGGTCCCAGAGATATTGTGTAAAATGGACAAGTACCTAGAGGTCCCTGTATACATTGATGCGTTTCCGGTCCCTAAGAGGGTTGCGGATATCGTTACTAAGGAGTGGGATAGACCAGGTGTTCCTTTTGTTCCCCCCCTATTTTTAAGAAAATGTTCCCCATAACTGACCCCATGCGGGACTCGTGGCAGACGGTCCCTAAGGTAGAGGGGGCTGTTTCTTCACTTGCTAAACGCACAACCATACCAATTGAAGACAGTTGTGCTTTTAAAGACCCTATAGATAAGAAGTTAGAGGGTTTACTTAAGAAAATTTTTGTTCAACAAGGTTTTCTGCTCCAACCTATTGCCTGCATTATTCCTGTAACTACTGCAGCTGCTTTCTGGTTTGAGGCGCTGGAGCACTCGCTCCAGACAGAGACCTCATATAACGAAATTATGGACAGAATTAAGGCTCTAAAGCTAGCTAATTCTTTTATCACAGATGCCGCTTTGCAATTAGCTAAGTTAGCGGCGAAGAATTCAGGTTTCGCCATTATGGCGCGCAGATCGCTTTGGCTCAAGTCCTGGTCAGCCGATGTGTCGTCAAAATCCAAATTACTAAATATTCCTTTCAAGGGAAAGACCCTCTTCGGGCCAGAATTGAAAGAGATTATTTCAGAAATCACTGGGGGAAAGGGCCATGCTCTCCCTCAGGACAAGCCTTTTAAGGCTAAGAACAAAGCTAATTTTCGCTCCTTTCGTAACTTCAGGAGCGGTTCCCCTTCAGCCTCTCCAGCTGCGAAGCCAGAGGATAATGATTCACAGCCCAAGGCAACCTGGAAGCCTTACCAGGGCTGGAACATGGGTAAACAGGCCAAAAAGCCTGCAGCTGACCCCAAGACAGCATGAAGGGGTAGCCCCCGATCCGGGAACGGATCTAGTAGGGGGCAGACTCTCTCTCTTCGCTCAGGCCTGGGCAAGAGACGTCCAAAATCTCTGGGCATTAGAGATTGTTTCCCAGGGTAATCTTCTAGAATTCAAGGACTCCCCTCCAAGGGGAAGGGTTCATATTTCTCGTCTGTCCACAGATCAGACAAAGGTAGAAGCGTTCTTACGCCGTGTAGAAGATCTACATATAACGGGAGTGATACACCCGGTTCCAATTGCAGAACAAGGACTGGGTTTTTACTCAAGCCTGTTTGTGGTTCCCAAAACAGAAGGAATTTTCAGAGTCCCATCTTTCAAGATGGAGAACATTTGGATAATCTTACTTATGATCCAAGAAGGTCAATATATGACTACCGTGGATCTAAAGGATGTGTAACTTCACATTCCTATCCTCATAGATCATCAGTTTTTCAGATTTGTTCTTCTAGACAAGCTTTACCAGTGTGTGGCTCTTCCTTTAGGGTCGGCCACTGCTTCCAGAATTTTCACAAAGGTGCTAGGGTCCCTTTTAGCGGTTCTAAGACCGCGGGGCATAGCAGTGGCACCTTTCCTAGACTACATCTTAATTCAGCTGTCTTCCAGAGAGCCAAGTCTCACATGGAGATTGTATTGGCTTTTCTGAGGTCTCTCGGGTGGAAGGTGAACACCCATAAAGAGTTCTCTTTCCCCACTGACAGGGGTTCCTTTCCTAGGAACTCTGATAGACTCGGTAGAAATGAAGATATTTCTGACAGAGGTCAGAAGGTTAAGCTTTTAGCTCCATCAGTTCTCTAAACCTCCTCTCTATGACCTGCGTGGACACGCAGACCTTGTGGACATGTCCTCTGTTCCATCATGGATGCTGCTGATGAGGCAGGATCTTCTAATACAGGGTCCGTTAAAGCATCCAAATCTAATTTCTTTACGTCTGTCTGCTGGGAGATTGAACGCTTAATGCTATCAAAGGCGTGGTTTCTCTGAGTCAGTTATAGATACTCTGATTCAGGCTAGTAAGCCTGTCCCCAGGAAATCTATCATAAGATATGGCGAAAATATCTTGTTGGTGTGAATCCAGGGGTCACTCATGGAGTAAGATTAGGATTCCTGGGACGTTGTCTTTCTTCCAAGAAGGATTGGAGAAAGGATTGTCAGCTTGTCCCTTAAGAAGACAGACATCTACTGTCTATTTTTTTACAGAAATGTCGGACAGAGGTCCCAGACGTACAGGTGTCTAATCAGGCTTTAGGAGAATCTAGCCTGTCCATAAGACTGCAGCTCCGCGATGGAGTCTAAATCTAGTTCTTTCAGTTCTTCAAGAGGTTCCGTTTGAACTTTTATGTTCCATAGATATTAACTTGTTATCTTGGAAAAGTTTTTTTTTTTTTTTTGGTTTTCTTCATAAGGTTATTTCTAATAAGAAGTTTAACCAGGACATTGTTGTTCCTTCTCTGTATATTGACGAAGGAACGTCAGTTAAATAATCTTAAAGTTCTACATGCAAGCAACTAAGGATTTCAGACAAACATCTTCCTCTTCTGTTGTCTATTCTGTTAAGAGGAGAGGTCAGAAAGCGACGGTTACCTCTCTTTCCTTTTGGCTGAAAAGCATCATCCGTTTGACCTACGTGACTGCTGGCCAGCAGTTTCCTGATTCAATTACTGCTCATTCTTCCAGAGCAGTGGCTTCCACATGAGCTTTTAAAGACAAAGCTTCTGTTAAACAGATTTGTAAGGCAGCGACTTGTTCTTCGCTGCATATTTTTTCCAAATTTTACATATTTGATACTTTTGCTTCCTTGGAGGCTATTTTTGGGAGAAGGGTTTTACGAGCAGTGGTGCCTTCCGTTTTAAGGGGTACCTGCCTTGTTCCCTCCCTTCATCCGTGTCCTAAAGCTTTGTTATTGGTATCCCACAAGTAATGGATGAAGCCGTGGACTGGATACACCTTGCAAGAGAAAACAGAATTTATGCTTACCTGATAAATTACTTTCTCTTGCGGTGTATCCAGTCCACGGCCCACCCTGGCATTTAAGTCAGGTAATAATTTTTTTGTTTAAACTACAGTCACCACTGCACCCTATGGTTTCTCCTTTTTCTTCCTAACCTTTGGTCGAATGACTGGGGGGTGGAGCTAGAGGGGGAGCTATATGGACAGCTCTGCTGTGTGCTCTCTTTGCCACTTCCTGTAGGGAAGGAGAATATCCCACAAGTAATGGATGAAACCGTGGACTGGATACACCGCAAGAGAAAGTAATTTATCAGGTAAGCATAAATTCTGTTATTATGCACTTGTTAATTATGCAGTTCTACTTTATTTAGTGCACATGAATTCTAAGAGCTTGATTTTATCAATCCATGGCGGGCAGGGGCGGACATATTCGCCCCTATCCACACAGGCTCTCCTCTGGCGGGCAGCTATCAGCTGCCGGAATTAAACATTGCACACAAGCGCTCCTAAGAGGTGGCGAACAGAGTAGATAAGCAGCGGTCTGTTGACCCGCTGCTTTAGAAATACTGACTGCAGGTTTTCTTGTGCGAACCTACGGTCAAAAGGAGGAAAAGGGCTTGATAAATCGAGCCTTGATTAGCAAGATTGGTATTCTCTTATATTTCTCTTTGTAGGAAGATACCTATGCTATGTGCAGTTACCGCTTTTCATCAAAATCCGTAAAATCACTATGTAATGCATAGCATTGTCATGTGTTCCTCTTTACCTACTGTCATGTAGGGGAAATATTTAATAAAATCAGTAAAACCACTCATCCCTCTTCACCTGCTTATGTTTTAAGGCTCTTTCCCAAGAGCATGTGAAATTTATCATCTAATTGTTTACATGTGTATGCATGCTAAATAATATTTTTCAGTAAATATATATATATTTGTAACTTTCTGTTTTTATTGATGGAATTATGCATTTATTTTTATTTTCCAGGCGGATTTTGCAATAGAAGCTTTAGCTAAGGCAACTTATGAACGGTTGTTCCGCTGGCTGGTCCACCGGATCAATAAAGCACTGGACCGCACCAAACGGCAAGGAGCATCATTTATTGGTATCTTGGACATCGCTGGATTTGAAATATTTGAGGTTTGTTTGATAGAAACCCATAATAAATAACTACATCACAGTTAATTTCCCCCCAATAATTTAAACTGGTTATTAAGCAACAAATGTAATACTATTTAGCATTACCTTTTCTTTCATACATGTGGTGAGTCCATGATCCATTACTTGTGGGAATTCTTCTTCAGCACCAGGAGGAGGCAATGATTCCCAAACCCCAAGAGCTATACAAAACCTATCCCACCTCACACATACCTCCGTCTTTACTTTGTCTCCGCTGGAGGAGGTTGAAGAATAAAGATTTGCACTTCACTTCTTCAAAGAGGCGTTTTCAGTCTATATTGAGACCTGGTTTCCCCTCAGAACAGTGCTTGTTAGAGGGATCGAATTGGATTCTTTTTTTCATTTCACGGGAAACTTATAATAGACCTTCCAAAATTAGTTGCAGGGATTTGTCTTTTCCTTCTCTCTATGGATCTACAATATTCTCCTATTCCATAACCTCTGCTAATATGTATCGGTACTGGTTTAGCTGTCTACTGATGAATGAGTGTCTTGGTAAGTATGATTTTTTTTTAACATTTAGGCACTCTATAACTATGTTGTGGGCACTCTTTTTAGTTTATATATATATATATATATATATATATATATATATATATATATATATATATATATATATATATATATATATATATATATATAGCCCTGGGACAAAATCCTTTGCACATATCCGTTGCTGTTTTGCCCGCATTAGATTTTTGGCGCGTGTAGTTTGAATTTCACTTGACTGCCTTTAGGTTTGCACACGTCATGGTTGCGAATTTTGGTTAGTGCATGTTCCTTTAGTCTTTTTTTATAGTTCTTTTGCACGTCGGCCAGTTTACACACTTCAGGTTAGTGCACGTTCGTCCACTGCTATGCACTCATCAGGCTAAATCCCTTATGGGGTTAATTCTTTCTGATGAGTGTTATCTGCCCTTCGGATGTTAACAGCAAACTTCCCTGGTACTTTGCGAGATCCAGGCATCCTCGGGCAGAGTTAGTAAATGCGCTAGTAGGTCCTTGGCCATTTCAGCTTGCTTATCTGTTTCCTCAATAAATAAAAAAAGAGAAGCGCTCAACCTGGGAACGAACAATAGCGTAATAGCTTGCTCTATGGCTAGTTACCACCCTAGAAGCAGCCTCTTTTTGCTCAATATGTGCCTTTCACAGAGAAGAACTTTCCTGTAGCATATCAGTCTGATCCTGACTTCACAGTACAGTCCAGCCCCGAAATACCAAGCAATCCCTCTCTGAACGAGAGAAACAGCAAAACCCCAGACATACGTTTTCGGCCTATTGTGGGCCTAGTCAGTGAGGTGCAGCCATATCCCTCTAGGCACACTGAACAACGGGTCCACGTCTGGATTCCCGCATCACACTTAGGGAGACTTCCCTAAGTGTCATAATTTGCATAAATAAATAGGCCCACAATAGGCCGAAAACGTACGTCTGGGGTTTTGCCGTTTCTCTCGTTCAGAGAGGGATTGCCTGGTATTTCGGGGCTGGACTGCACTGTTAAGTCAGGATCAGACTGATATGCTACAGGAAAGTTCTTCTCTGTGAAAGGCACATATTGAGCAAAAAGAGGCTGCTTCTAGGGTGGTAACTAGCCATAGAACAAGCTATTATGCTATTGTTCGTTCCCAGGTTGAGCACTTCTCTCTTTTTATTAATGCAAATTATGACATTTGGGGAAGTCTCCCTAAGTGCGATGCGGGAATGCAGACGTGGACCCGTTGCTCAGTGTGCCTAGAGGGATATGGCTGCACCTCACTGACGAGGCCCACAATAGGCCGAAACGTACGTCTGGGGTTTTGCCGTTTCTCTCGTTCAGAGAGGGATTGCCTGGTATTTCGGGGCTGGACTGCACTGTTAAGTCAGGATCAGACTGATATGCTACAGGAAAGTTCTTCTCTGTGAAAGGCACATATTGAGCAAAAAGAGGCTGCTTCTAGGGTGGTAACTAGCCATAGAACAAGCTATTATGCTATTGTTCGTTCCCAGGTTGAGCGCTTCTCTCTTTTTATTTGTTTCCTCCTTTGGTACTTCTTCCCAGAGTGATTTCCAAGGTAAGCCTAGAGAAAGTTCAGTAATCCTGGTTGCCCCAGAGTTGTCTTACAGGATTTGGTATGCAGATCTGGTTCAGATATCCTGCTGCCCTCCTTGGCCTCTTCCTCTGAGGTCAGACCTTCAGTCTCAAGGTCCTTTTTCCATCCAGATCCCAAGTCTCTGAACTTGATGGCATGGAAACTGAACGTTTAGTCCTTGGACATAGGGGTTTCTCTAAATCTGTGAAACCTTAATTCAGACTCATAAGCCTGTAACTAGGATAATCTATCACAAGGTCTGGAATGTCTTTATTTCTTGGTGTGTAGATCATGTTTTTTTTCCTGGCATTCTTTCATAGGATTTTGCAGTTCTTACAGGATGGTCAGGATGGTCTGGATAAGGACCTCTCTGCCAGTACTCTGAAGGGGCAGATTTCTGCTCTGTTTTGTTCCACAGGAAGATTGCTAATCTTCCTGATATTCATATGTTTTGTTCATGCTCTGGTCCGTATTAAACCTGTAATCAAGCCAATTTCTCCTCCATGGAATCTTAACATGGTGTTAATAATTTTGCAGGCTCCTCCTATTGACCCTATACATAAGGTAGATATTAAAGGGACACTTTAGTCAAAATTAAATTTTTAGGATTCTGATAGAACATGCAAATTGTGCTCAGCCTTTTTATATTTACACTTTTTAAGTCACAAGCTTCACAGAATATACATATATGCAATTGTAACTGGGATGATGGCTGTCACATGATACAGGAGGAGTGGAGGTAGACATAACTAAAAATTGTCAGGAAAAATAAAAATCTACTACTCATTTGAAGTTCAGACTAAGTGATATTACATTGTCTTTTCTTTCATGTAATTGGCAAGAGTCCATGAGCTAGTGACGTATGGGATATACATTCCTACCAGGAGGGGCAAAGTTTCCTAAACCTCAAAATTCCTATAATTACACCCCTCACCACACCCACAATTCAGTTTTACAAATTGTGCCTCCTATGGAGGTGGTGAAGTTAGTTTGTGATTTCTACGTTGATATGCGCTTCTCAGCATTTTGAATCCCGATTCCTCTCAGAGTACAGTTAATGTCAGAGGGATGTGAAGGTAGTATCACCTATTGAATGCAATGTTTTCCTCACGGGGGATCTATTTCATAGGTTCTCTGTTATCGTTCGTAGAGATTCATCTCCTACCTCCCTTTTCAGATCGACGATATATTCTCATATTCCATTACCTCTACTGATAAACATTTCAGTACTGGTTTGGGTATCTGCTATATGTGGATGGGTGTCTTTTGGTAAGTATGTTTTCATTACTTAAGACACTCTCAGCTATGGTTTGGCACTTTATGTATTTATATAAAGTTCTAAATATATGTATTGTACTTATATTTGCCATGATTCAGGTTTTCAGTATATTTCATTTTGCAGACTGTCAGTTTCATATCAGGGAAATGCTTTTTAATGAAAATGTATTTCTTACCTGAGGTATAGTCTCTTTCTCCAACATTGGTGTGTCCGGTCCACGGCGTCATCCTTACTTGTGGGATATTCTCTTCCCCAACAGGAAATGGCAAAGAGTCCCAGCAAAGCTGGTCACATGATCCCTCCTAGGCTCCGCCCACCCCAGTCATTCTCTTTGCCGTTGCACAGGCAACATCTCCACAGAGATGGTTAAGAGTTTTTTGGTGTTTAAATGTAGTTTTTATTCTTCTATCAAGTGTTTGTTATTTTAAAATAGTGCTGGTATGTACTATTTACTCTGAAACAGAAAAGGATGAAGATTTCTGTTTGTAAGAGGAAGATGATTTTAGCAGACAGTAACTAAAATCGGTTGCTGTTTCCACATAGGACTGTTGAGATGAAGTAACTTCAGTTGGGGGAAACAGTTAGCAGACTTTTCTGCTTAAGGTATGACTAGCCATATTTCTAACAAGACTGTGTAATGCTGGAAGGCTGTCATTTCCCCTCATGGGGACCGGTAAGCCATTTTCTTAGTCAAAAACAAACAGAATAAAGGGCTTATTATGGGCTAAAAAAACTGGCAGACATTTTTATGGGCTAAATCGATTGCTTTATTTGTGCATATTATTCAGATTTAGGCTAATAATTGGCATTTATAATCTTGGGGAACGTTTATTAAACGGCAGGCACTGTATTGGACACCTTTTTCAGTCAGGGGGCTTTTCTAGTCATAGACTGAGCCTCATTTTCGCGCCATTAATGCGCAGTTGTTTTTTGAGAGCAGGGCATGCAGATGCATGTGTGAGGATCTAAGAATCTCTGAAAAAGCTTTTAGAAGGCGTCATTTGGTATCGTATTCCCCTCAGGGCTTGGTTGGGTCTTAGCAAAGACTATATCTGGGACTGTATAGGGGTTAAATTGAAAAACGGCTCCGGTTCCGTTATTTTAAGGGTTAAAGCTCTGAAATTTGGTGTGCAATACTTTCAAGGCTTGTGGTGAAATTTTGGTAATTTTTGAACAATTCCTTCATACTTTTTCACATATTCAGTAATAAAGTGTTTTCTGTTTGAAATTTAGTGCGCCAATACTTATTACCATGCAACAATTAACGGCTGTAATGGATAACTCCATAGCAAATCTTTTATCCAAAATGCCTACTTATCAGAGAAAGCGCGATTGCTCTGTTTTAAACACTGAAGAGCAAGAGGACGCTGATGATAATTGTTCTGTCATACCCTCACACCAATCTGAAGGGGCCATGAGGGAGGTTTTGTCTGAGGGAGAAATTTCAGATTCAGGAAAAATTTCTCATCAAGCTGAACCTGATGTTGTGACATTTAAATTTAAATTAGAACATCTCCGCGTACTGCTTAAGGAGGTGTTATCTACTCTGGATGATTGTGACAATTTGGTCATTCCAGAGAAATTATGCAAGATGGACAGGTTCCTAGAGGTTCCGGTGCCCCCCGACGCTTTTCCTATACCCAAGCGGGTGGCGGACATAGTAAATAAAGAGTGGGAAAAGCCCGGCATACCTTTTGTTCCTCCCCCTATATTTAAGAAATTATTTCCTATGGTCGACCCCAGAAAGGACTTATGGCAGACAGTCCCCAAGGTCGAGGGGGCAGTTTCTACTCTAAACAAACGCACTACTATTCCTATCGAAGATAGTTGTGCTTTCAAAGATCCTATGGATAAAAAATTGGAAGGTTTGCTTAAAAAGATTTCTTTCATGTAATTAGCAAGAGTCCATGAGCTAGTGACGTATGGGATATACATTCCTACCAGGAGGGGCAAAGTTTCCCAAACCTCAAAATGCCTATAAATACACCCCTCACCACACCCACAATTCAGTTTTACAAACTTTGCCTCCGATGGAGGTGGTGAAGTAAGTTTGTGCTAGATTCTACGTTGATATGCGCTCCGCAGCAAGTTGGAGCCCGGTTTTCCTCTCAGCGTGCAGTGAATGTCAGAGGGATGTGAGGAGAGTATTGCCTATTTGAATGCAGTGATCTCCTTCTACGGGGTCTATTTCATAGGTTCTCTGTTATCGGTCGTAGAGATTCATCTCTTACCTCCCTTTTCAGATCGACGATATACTCTTATATACCATTACCTCTGCTGATTCTCGTTTCAGTACTGGTTTGGCTTTCTACAAACATGTAGATGAGTGTCCTGGGGTAAGTAAATCTTATTTTCTGTGACACTCTAAGCTATGGTTGGGCACTTTGTTTATAAAGTTCTAAATATATGTATTCAAACATTTATTTGCCTTGACTCAGAATGTTCAACATTCCTTATTTTCAGACAGTCAGTTTCATATTTGGGATAATGCATTTGAATTAATCATTTTTTCTTACCTTCAAAAATTTGACTCTTTTTCCCTGTGGGCTGTTAGGCTCGCGGGGGCTGAAAATGCTTCATTTTATTGCGTCATTCTTGGCGCGGACTTTTTTGGCGCAAAAAATCTTTTCCGTTTCCGGCGTCATACGTGTCGCCGGAAGTTGCGGCATTTTTTGACGTTATTTTGTGCCAAAAGTGTCGGCGTTCCGGATGTGGCGTCATTTTTGGCGCCAAAAGCATTTAGGCGCCAAATAATGTGGGCGTCTTATTTGGCGCTAAAAAATATGGGCGTCGCTTTTGTCTCCACATTATTTAAGTCTCATTTTTCATTGCTTCTGGTTGCTAGAAGCTTGTGCTTTGGCATTTTTTCCCATTCCTGAAACTGTCATTTAAGGAATTTGATCAATTTTGCTTTATATGTTGTTTTTTCTCTTACATATTGCAAGATGTCTCACGTTGCATCTGAGTCAGAAGATACTACAGGAAAATCGCTGTCTAGTGCTGGATCTAACAAAGCTAAGTGTATCTGCTGTAAACTTTTGGTAGCTATTCCTCCGGCTGTTGTTTGTATTAATTGTCATGACAAACTTGTTAATGCAGATAATATTTCCTTTAGTAAAGTACCATTGTCTGTTGCAGTTCCTTCAACATCTAAGGTGCAGAATGTTCCTGATAACATAAGAGATTTTGTTTCTGAATCCATAAAGAAGGCTATGTCTGTTATTTCTCCTTCTAGTAAACGTAAAAAATCTTTTAAAACTTCTCTCCCTACAGATGAATTTTTAAATGAACATCATCATTCTGATTCTGATGACTCTTCTGGTTCAGAGGATTCTGTCTCAGAGATTGATGCTGATAAATCTTCATATTTATTTAAAATGGAATTTATTCGTTCTTTACTTAAAGAAGTACTAATTGCTTTAGAAATAGAGGATTCTGGTCCTCTTGATACTAATTCTAAACGTTTGGATAAGGTATTTAAATCTCCTGTGGTTATTCCAGGAGTTTTTCCTGTTCCTAATGCTATTTCTGCAGTAATTTCCAAAGAATGGGATAAATTGGGTAATTCATTTACTCCTTCTAAACGTTTTAAGCAATTATATCCTGTGCCGTCTGACAGATTAGAATTTTGGGACAAAATCCCTAAAGTTGATGGGGCTATTTCTACCCTTGCTAAACGTACTACTATTCCTACGTCAGATGGTACTTCGTTTAAGGATCCTTTAGATAGGAAAATTGAATCCTTCCTAAGAAAAGCTTATCTGTGTTCAGGTAATCTTCTTAGACCTGCTATATCTTTGGCTGATGTTGCTGCAGCTTCAACTTTTTGGTTGGAAACTTTAGCGCAACAAGTAACAGATCATGATTCTCATGATATTATTATTCTTCTTCAGCATGCTAATAATTTTATCTGTGATGCCATTTTTGATATTATCAGAGTTGATGTCAGGTTTATGTCTCTAGCTATTTTAGCTAGAAGAGCTTTATGGCTTAAGACTTGGAATGCTGATATGGCTTCTAAATCAACTCTACTTTCCATTTCTTTCCAGGGTAACAAATTATTTGGTTCTCAGTTGGATTCTATTATCTCAACTGTTACTGGTGGGAAAGGAACTTTTTTACCACAGGATAAAAAATCTAAAGGTAAAAACAGGGCTAATAATCGTTTTCGTTCCTTTCGTTTCAACAAAGAACAAAAGCCTAATCCTTCATCCTCAGGAGCAGTTTCAGTTTGGAAACCATCTCCAGTCTGGAATAAATCCAAGCCTGCTAGAAAGGCAAAGCCTGCTTCTAAGTCCTAATGAAGGTGCGGCCCTCATTCCAGCTCAGCTGGTAGGGGGCAGGTTACGTTTTTTCAAAGAAATTTGGATCAATTCTGTTCACAATCTTTGGATTCAGAACATTGTTTCAGAAGGGTACAGAATTAGTTTCAAGATGAGACCTCCTGCAAAGAGATTTTTTCTTTCCCGTGTCCCAGTAAATCCAGTGAAAGCTCAAGCATTTCTGAATTGTGTTTCAGATCTAGAGTTGGCTGGAGTAATTATGCCAGTTCCAGTTCCGGAACAGGGGATGGGGTTTTATTCAAATCTCTTCATTGTACCAAAGAAGGAGAATTCCTTCAGACCAGTTCTGGATCTAAAAATATTGAATCGTTATGTAAGGATACCAACGTTCAAGATGGTAACTGTAAGGACTATCTTGCCTTTTGTTCAGCAAGGGCATTATATGTCCACAATAGATTTACAGGATGCATATCTGCATATTCCGATTCATCCAGATCATTATCAGTTCCTGAGATTCTCTTTTCTGGACAAGCATTACCAGTTTGTGGCTCTGCCGTTTGGCCTAGCTACAGCTCCAAGAATTTTTACAAAGGTTCTCGGTGCCCTTCTGTCTGTAATCAGAGAACAGGGTATTGTGGTATTTCCTTATTTGGACGATATCTTGGTACTTGCTCAGTCTTTACATTTAGCAGAATCTCATACGAATCGACTTGTGTTATTTCTTCAAGATCATGGTTGGAGGATCAATTTACCAAAAAGTTAATTGATTCCTCAGACAAGGGTAACCTTTCTGGGTTTCCAGATAGATTCAGTGTCCATGACTCTGTCTTTAACAGACAAGAGACGTCTAAAATTGATTTCAGCTTGTCGAAACCTTCAGTCACAATCATTCCCTTCGGTAGCCTTATGCATGGAAATTCTAGGTCTTATGACTGCTGCATCGGACGCGATCCCCTTTGCTCGTTTTCACATGCGACCTCTTCAGCTCTGTATGCTGAATCAATGGTGCAAGGATTACACAAAGATATCTCAATTAATATCTTTAAAACCGATTGTTCGACACTCTCTAACGTGGTGGACAGATCACCATCGTTTAATTCAGGGGGCTTCTTTTGTGCTTCCGACCTGGACTGTAATTTCAACAGATGCAAGTCTCACAGGTTGGGGAGCTGTGTGGGGATCTCTGACGGCACAAGGAGTTTGGGAATCTCAGGAGGTGAGATTACCGATCAATATTTTGGAACTCCGTGCAATTTTCAGAGCTCTTCAGTTTTGGCCTCTTCTGAAGAGAGAATCGTTCATTTGTTTTCAGACAGACAATGTCACAACTGTGGCATACATCAATCATCAAGGAGGGACTCACAGTCCTCTGGCTATGAAAGAAGTATCTCGAATTTTGGTTTGGGCGGAATCCAGCTCCTGTCTAATTTCTGCGGTTCATATCCCAGGTGTAGACAATTGGGAAGCGGATTATCTCAGTCGCCAAACGTTGCATCCGGGCGAATGGTCTCTTCACCCAGAGGTATTTCTTCAGATTGTTCAAATGTGGGAACTTCCAGAAATAGATCTGATGGCGTCTCATCTAAACAAGAAACTTCCCAGATATCTGTCCAGATCCCGGGATCCTCAGGCGGAGGCAGTGGATGCATTATCACTTCCTTGGAAGTATCATCCTGCCTATATCTTTCCGCCTCTAGTTCTTCTTCCAAGAGTAATCTCCAAGATTCTGAGGGAATGCTCGTTTGTTCTGCTGGTAGCTCCGGCATGGCCTCACAGGTTTTGGTATGCGGATCTTGTCCAGATGGCCTCTTGCCAACCGTGGACTCTTCCGTTAAGACCAGACCTTCTGTCACAAGGTCCTTTTTTCCATCAGGATCTGAAATCCTTAAATTTAAAGGTATGGAGATTGAACGCTTGATTCTTGGTCAAAGAGGTTTCTCTGACTCTGTGATTAATACTATGTTACAGGCTCGTAAATCTGTATCTAGAGAAATATATTATAGAGTCTGGAAGACTTATATTTCTTGGTGTCTTTCTCATCATTTTTCTTGGCATTCTTTTAGAATACCGAGAATTTAACAGTTTCTTCAGGATGGTTTAGATAAGGGTTTGTCTGCAAGTTCTTTGAAGGGACAAATCTCTGCTCTTTCTGTTCTTTTTCACAGAAAGATTGCTATTCTTCCTGATATTCATTGTTTTGTACAAGCTTTGGTTCGTATAAAACCTGTCATTAAGTCAATTTCTCCTCCTTGGAGTTTGAATTTGGTTCTGGGAGCTCTTCAAGCTCCTCCCTTTGAACCTATGCATTCATTGGACATTAAATTACTTTCTTGGAAAGTTTTGTTCCTTTTGGCCATCTCTTCTGCCAGAAGAGTTTCTGAATTATCTGCTCTTTCTTGTGAGTCTCCTTTTCTGATTTTTCATCAGGATAAGGCGGTGTTGCGAACTTCTTTTGAATTTTTACCTAAAGTTGTGAATTCCAACAACATTAGTAGAGAAATTGTGGTTCCTTCATTATGTCCTAATCCTAAGAATTCTAAGGAGAAATCATTGCATTCTTTGGATGTTGTTAGAGCTTTGAAATATTATGTTGAAGCTACTAAGTCTTTCCGAAAGACTTCTAGTCTATTTGTTATCTTTTCCGGTTCTAGAAAAGGCCAGAAAGCTTCTGCCATTTCTTTGGCATCTTGGTTGAAATCTTTAATTCATCTTGCCTATGTTGAGTCGGGTAAAACTCCGCCTCAGAGGATTACAGCTCATTCTACCAGGTCAGTTTCTACTTCCTGGGCGTTTAGGAATGAAGCTTCGGTTGATCAGATTTGCAAAGCAGCAACTTGGTCCTCTTTGCATACTTTTACTAAATTCTGCCATTTTGATGTATTTTCTTCTTCTGAAGCAGTTTTTGGTAGAAAAGTACTTCAGGCAGCGGTTTCAGTCTGAATCTTCTGCTTATGTTTTTCATTAAACTTTATTTTGGGTGTGGATTATTTTCAGCAGGAATTGGCTGTCTTTATTTTATCCCTCCCTCTCTAGTGACTCTTGTGTGGAAAGATCCACATCTTGGGTAATCATTATCCCATACGTCACTAGCTCATGGACTCTTGCTAATTACATGAAAGAAAACATAATTTATGTAAGAACTTACCTGATAAATTCATTTCTTTCATATTAGCAAGAGTCCATGAGGCCCGCCCTTTTTTTGTGGTGGTTATGATTTTTGTATAAAGCACAATTATTCCAATTCCTTATTTTATATGCTTTCGCACTTTTTTATCACCCCACTTCTTGGCTATTCGTTAAACTGAATTGTGGGTGTGGTGAGGGGTGTATTTATAGGCATTTTGAGGTTTGGGAAACTTTGCCCCTCCTGGTAGGAATGTATATCCCATACGTCACTAGCTCATGGACTCTTGCTAATATGAAAGAAATGAATTTATCAGGTAAGTTCTTACATAAATTATGTTTTTTGTACAGCAAGGCTACCTTCTACAACCAGTTTCATGCATTGTTCCTGTCACTACGGCAGCGTGGTTCTGGTTCGAGGAACTAGAAAAGTCGCTCAGTAGAGAAACTCCATATGAGGAGGTAATGGACAGAGTTCACGCACTTAAATTGGCTAACTCTTTTATTTTAGATGCCGCTTTGCAATTAGCAAAATTAGCGGCGAAAAATTCAGGGTTTGCTATCGTGGCGCAGAGCGCTTTGGCTAAAGTCTTGGTCAGCGGATGTGTCATCCAAGACAAAATTGCTTAACATTCCTTTCAAAGGTAAAACTTTATTTGGACCTGATTTGAAAGAGATTATTTCAGACATCACTGGGGGAAAGGGCCATGCCCTTCCACAGGATAGGTCTTTTAAGGCTAAAAATAAACCTAATTTTCGTCCCTTTCGCAGAAATGGACCAGCCTCTAACTCTGCATCCTCTAAGCAAGAGGGTAATGCCTCACAACCCAAACCAGCCTGGAAACCAATGCAAGGCTGGAACAAGGGTAAGCAGGCCAAGAAGCCTGCCACTGCTAACAAAACAGCATGAAGGAGTAGCCCCCGATCCGGGACCGGATCTGGTGGGGGGCAGACTCTCTCTCTTCGCTCAGGCCTGGGCAAGAGACGTCCAAAATCTCTGGGCATTAGAGATTGTTTCCCAGGGTAATCTTCTAGAATTCAAGGACTCCCCTCCAAGGGGAAGGGTTCATATTTCTCGTCTGTCCACAGATCAGACAAAGGTAGAAGCGTTCTTACGCCGTGTAGAAGATCTACATATAACGGGAGTGATACACCCGGTTCCAATTGCAGAACAAGGACTGGGTTTTTACTCAAGCCTGTTTGTGGTTCCCAAAACAGAAGGAATTTTCAGAGTCCCATGGAATTCAAGGAACTACCCCCAAGGGGAAGGTTCCACAAGTCTCACTTATCCTCAAACCAAATAAAGAGACAGGCATTCTTACATTGTGTAGAAGACCTGTTAAAGATGGGAGTAATACACCCAGTTCCAATAAAGGAACAAGGAATGGGATTTTATTCCAATCTGTTTGTAGTTCCCAAAAAAGAGGGAACGTTCAGACCAATTTTGGATTTGAAGATCCTAAACAAATTTCTCAGGGTACCATCGTTCAAAATGGAAACTATTCGAACGATTCTACCCACCATCCAGGAAAGTCAATTTATGACTACCGTGGATCTAAAGGATGCGTACCTACATATACCTATCCACAAGGAACATCATCAGTTCCTAAGGTTCGCTTTTCTGGACAAACATTACCAGTTTGTGGCTCTTCCATTCGGATTAGCCACTGCTCCAAGGATTTTCACAAAGGTGCTAGGGTCCCTTCTAGCGGTTCTAAGACCAAGGGGCATTGCAGTAGTACCTTACTTGGACGACATTCTAATACAAGCGTCGTCCCTGTCAAAGGCAAAGGCTCATACGGACATCGTTCTAGCCTTTCTCACATCTCACGGATGGAAGGTGAACAAAGAAAAGAGTTCTCTGTCCCCGTCAACAAGAGTTCCCTTCTTGGGAACAATAATAGATTCCTTAGAAATGAGGATTTTTCTGACAGAGGTCAGAAAATCAAAACTTCTAAGCTCTTGTCAAGTGCTTCATTCTGTTCCTCGTCCTTCCATAGCACAGTGCATGGAAGTAATAGGATTGATGGTTGCAACAATGGACATAGTTCCTTTTGCACGAATTCATCTAAGACCATTACAACTATGCATGCTCAAACAGTGGAATGGGGATTATACAGACTTGTCTCCAATGATTCAAGTAGATCAAAAGACCAGAGATTCACTCCGTTGGTGGCTGACCCTGGACCATCTGTCTCAGGGAATGAGCTTCCGCAGGCCAGAGTGGGTCATTGTCACGACCGACGCCAGTTTAGTGGGCTGGGGTGCGGTCTGGGAATCCCTGAAAGCTCAGGGTCTATGGTCTCGGGAGGAGTCTCTTCTCCCGATAAACATTCTGGAACTGAGAGCAATATTCAATGCTCTCAGAGCTTGGCCTCAACTAGCAAAGGCCAAATTCATAAGGTTCCAATCAGACAACATGACGACTGTTGCTTATATCAATCATCAAGGGGGAACAAAGAGTTCCCTGGCGATGAAAGAAGTGACCAAAATAATTCAATGGGCGGAGGATCACTCCTGCCACTTGTCTGCGATCCACATCCCAGGAGTGGAAAATTGGGAAGCGGATTTTCTGAGTCGTCAGACATTTCATCCGGGGGAGTGGGAACTCCATCCGGAAATCTTTGCCCAAATAACTCAATTATGGGGCATTCCAGACATGGATCTGATGGCGTCTCGTCAGAACTTCAAGGTTCCTTGCTACGGGTCCAGATCCAGGGATCCCAAGGCGACTCTAGTAGATGCACTAGTAGCACCTTGGACTTTCAACCTAGCTTACGTATTCCCACCGTTTCCTCTCATTCCCAGGCTGGTAGCCAGGATCAATCAGGAGAGGGCCTCGGTGATCTTGATAGCTCCTGCGTGGCCACGCAGGACTTGGTATGCAGACCTGGTGAATATGTCATCGGCTCCACCATGGAAGCTACCTTTGAGACAGGACCTTCTTGTTCAAGGTCCATTCGAACACCCAAATCTGGTCTCCCTCCAACGGACGGCTTGGAGATTGAACGCTTGATTCTATCAAAGCGTGGGTTTTCAGATTCGGTGATAGATACTCTGGTTCAGGCCAGAAAACCTGTAACTAGAAAAATTTACCATAAAATATGGAAAAAATATATCTGTTGGTGTGAATCCAAAGGATTCCCATGGAATAAGATAAAAATTCCTAAGATTCTCTCCTTTTCTATAAGAAGGTTTGAAGAAAGGATTATCTGCAAGTTCTCTAAAGGGACAGATCTCTGCTTTATCTGTCTTACTACACAAAAGACTGGCAGCTGTGCCAGATGTTCAAGCATTTGTTCAGGCTCTGGTTAGGATCAAGCCTGTTTACAGACCTTTGACTCCTCCCTGGAGTCTAAATCTAGTTCTTTCAGTTCTTCAAGGGGTTCCGTTTGAACCCTTACATTCCATAGATATTAAGTTACTATCTTGGAAAGTTTTATTTTTGGTTGCAATTTCTTCTGCTAGAAGAGTTTCAGAGTTATCTGCTCTGCAGTGTTCTCCTCCTTATCTGGTGTTCCATGCAGATAAGGTGGTTTTGCGTACTAAGCCTGGTTTTCTTCCTAAAGTTGTTTCTAACAAAAATATTAACCAGGAGATAGTTGTACCTTCTTTGTGTCCGAATCCAGTTTCAAAGAAGGAACGTTTGTTACACAATTTGGACGTTGTCCGTGCTCTAAAGTTCTATTTAGAGGCTACTAAAGATTTCAGACAAACATCTTCCTTGTTTGTTGTTTATTCTGGTAAAAGGAGAGGTCAAAAAGCGACTTCTACCTCTCTTTCCTTTTGGCTTAAAAGCATAATAACCGATTGGCTTATGAGACTGCTGGACGGCAGCCTCCTGAAAGAATCACAGCTCACTCCACTAGGGCTGTGGCTTCCACATGGGCCTTCAAGAACGAGGCGTCTGTTGACCAGATATGTAAGGCAGCGACTTGGTCTTCACTGCACACTTTTGCCAAATTTTACAAATTTGATACTTTTGCTTCTTCGGAGGCTATTTTTGGGAGAAAGGTTTTGCAAGCTGTGGTGCCTTCCGTTTAGGTGACCTGATTTGCTCCCTCCCTTCATCCGTGTCCTAAAGCTTTGGTATTGGTTCCCACAAGTAAGGATGACGCCGTGGACCGGACTCACCAATGTTGGAGAAAACAGAATTTATGCTTACCTGATAAATTACTTTCTCCAACGGTGTGTCCGGTCCACTGCCCGCCCTGGTTTTTTAATCAGGTCTGATGAATTATTTTCTCTAACTACAGTCACCACGGTACCATATGGTTTCTCCTATATATATTTCCTCCTGTCCGTCGGTCGAATGACTGGGGTGGGCGGAGCCTAGGAGGGATCATGTGACCAGCTTTGCTGGGACTCTTTGCCATTTCCTGTTGGGGAAGAGAATATCCCACAAGTAAGGATGACGCCGTGGACCGGACACACCGTTGGAGAAAGTAATTTATCAGGTAAGCATAAATTCTGTTTTTTCAAATTTACTGTCTTTTAAATTTGCGGGCAGATTTAGGCTCGCAAGGGCACAAAATGCCAACGTTTATTGCGTCATTCTTGGCGCAAGATTTTTTGGTGTGAAGTTATGTTCGTTGACGCAAATTAGTAATTTCCGGCGTCTTAGTTGACGCTGAGTCCTTTACAAGGTTGCGTCATCTATGACGTGAGTGTGTCGTTTCCGGGCGTTTTTGGCACCAAAAAATATTTTGCTGTTTGCATTTTTTCCCATTCCTGAAACTGCCATATATGGAAATTGATCATTTTGCTTTATATGTTGTTTTTTTCTCTTACATTTGCAAGATGTCTAAATCTGATCCTGTCTCAGAAATCACTGTTGGAACCCTGCTGCCTGATAACAGTTCTACCAAAGCTAAGTGCATTTGTTGTAAACTTGTGGAGGTTATACCTCCAGCTGTGGTTTGTAATAGTTGTCATGATAAACTTTTACATGCAGAGAATGTATCCATCAGTAGTAGTTCATTACCTGTTGCTGTTCCCTCAACATCTAATGCACAAGATATACCTGTAAATTGAAAAGAATTTATTTCTGATTCTATTCAGAAGGCTTTGTCCGCCATTCCGCCTTCTAATAAACATTAAAGGTCTTTTAAAACTTCTCCTAAAGTTGATGAAATTTCAAATGACCGGCAACATTCTGATTTATCCTTCTCTGATGAGGATCTATCTGATTCAGAAGATCCTGCCTCAGATATTGACACTGACAAATTCTCTTATTTAAATGGAGCATATTCGTTCTTTGTTAAATTAAGTGTTGATTACTTTAGATATGGAGGAAACTAGTCCTCTTGATATTAAAACTAGTAAACGTTTAAATTCTGTTTATAAACCTCCTGTGGTTATTCCAGAGGTTTTTCCAGTTCCTGATGCTATTTCTGATATTTCTAAAGAATGGAATAGGCCTGGTACTACTTTTATTCCTTCAAGGTTTAAAAAATGCTATTCTTTGCCAGCAGTTACATTGGAGTTTTGGGAAAAGATCCCCAAAGTTGATGGGGCTATCTCTATTCTTGCTAAACGTACTACTATTCTTACAGAAGATAGCACTTCTTTTAAAGATCCTTTAGATAGGAAACTTGAATCTTATCTAAGGAAAGCTTATTTATATGCAGGGCATCTTCTTAGGCCTGCAATTTCTTTGGCTGATGTTGCAGCTGCTTCAACTTTTTGGTTGGAAACTTTAGCGCAACAAGTATCGGATCATGATTTGTCTAGCATTGTTAAGTTGATTCAACATGCTAATAATTACATTTGTGATGCCATTTCTTTAATGTAATTGGCAAGAGTCCATGAGCTAGTGACGTATGGGATATACAATCCTACCAGGAGGGGCAAAGTTTCCCAAACCTCAAAATGCCTATAAATACACCCCCCACCACACCCACAATTCAGTTTTACAAACTTTGCCTCCTATGGAGGTGGTGAAGTAAGTTTGTGCTAGATTTCTACGTTGATATGCGCTTCTCCGCTTTTTTTAAAGCCTGGTTCCTCTCAGAGTGCAGTGAATGACAGAGTGATGTGAAGGGAGTATTAACTATTGAATACAATGGTCATCCTAACGGGGATCTATTTCATAGGTTCTCTGTTATCAGTCGTAGAGATTCATCTCCTCTTTTTTCAGATTGACGATATACTCTTATATACCATTACCTCTGCTGATTCTCGTTTTAGTACTGGTTTGGCTATGTACTTTATGTAGATGAGTGTCTTTTGGTAAGTATGTTTCCTTAATTTTGACACTCTCAGCTATGGTTTGGCACTTTATATTTAAAGTCCTAAATATGTTTGTACTTATATTTACCATGATTCAGGTTTATCAGTATATTTCCTTTCTGCAGACTGTCAGTTTCATATTTGGGAAATGCATATTAAAAAAAAAAAAATTCTTACCTGAAGTTTTCAAATTGACTCTCTTTTCTAAATTGCGTGCTGATAGGCTCTCGGGAGCGCAAAATGCTATAATTTATTGCGTCATTCTTGGCACAAGATTTTTTTGGAGCAAGAATTACGTTTGTTGGCGTGATTTCGTCATTTCCGGCTTCTTAGTTGGTGCCGAGTTTTTTCACGTTGTTGCATCTATGATGCTCGTGTTTGTTGCAGACGTTCTTGGCGGCAAAAAATATTTTGTCAGTTGTGGGCGTCATACTTGGCTCCAAACTTTTGACATTATTTAAGACTTAATTTCATTTTGCTTCAGGTTTCCAGAGGCTCCTTTGTTTTGCATTTCTTTCCCATTCCTGAAACTGTCATATAAGGAAATTGATAATTTTGCTTTATATGTTATTTTTTCTCTTACATATTGCAAGATGTCTCAAACTGACCCTGTCTCAGAATCTACTACTGGAATCCTGCTGCCTGATGTCAGTTCTACCAAAGCTAAGTGCATTTGTTGTAAACTTGTGGTAACTGTTCCTCCGGCTGTAGTTTGTAATAGTTGTCATGACAAGCTTTTACATGCAGACAATATTTCCATTAGTAGTAGTCCATTATCTGTTGCTGGTCCTTCAACATCTAATGCTCAGGATATTCCTGTTAATGTGAGAGAATTTGTTTCTAATTCCATTCAGAAGGCTTTGTCTGTCATACCGCTTTCTAATAAACGTAAAAGGTCTTTTAAAACTTCTCATAAAATTGATGAATTTTTGAATGAACGACAACATTCTGATTTATCTATCTCTGATGTTCTATCTGGTTCAGAAGATTCTGCCTCAGATATTGACACTGACAAATCTTCATATTTGTTTAAAATGGAGTATATTTGTTCCTTATTAAAAGAGGTGTTGATTGCATTAGATATGGAGGAGACTAGTCATCTTGATATTAAAACTAGTAAAGTTTAAATTCAGTTTTTAAACCTCGTAGTTATTCCTGAGGTTTTTCCAGTTCCTGATGCTATTTCAGATGTGATTTCTAGGGGATGGAATAGACTGGGTACTTCTTTTACTCCTTCAAGGTTTAAGAAACTGTATCCTTTGCCGACTGATAGATTGGAGTTTTGGGAAAAGATCCCCAAAGTTGATGAGGCTATCTCTACTCTTGCAAAGCGTACTAATATTCCTACGGCAGATAGTACTTCTTTTAATGATCCTTTAGATAGGAAACGTGAATCTTATCTAAAGAAGGCTTATTTCTGTTCAGGTCATCTTCTTAGGCCTGCTATTTCTTTGGCTGATGTTGCAGCTGCTTCAACTTTTTGGTTGGAAACCTTAGCGCAACAAGTACCAGATCATAATGTGTATAGCATTGTTAAGCTAATTCAACATGCTAATAATTTCATTTGTGATGCCATTTTTTATATCATTAGAATTGATGTCAGGTATATGTCTTTAGCTATTTTAGCTAGAAGAGCTTTATGGCTTAAATCTTGGAATGCTGATATGACTTCTAAATCAACGTTGCTATCTCTCTCTTTCCAAGGTAATAAATGATTTAGTTCTCAGTTGGATTCGATTATTTCAACTGTCATTGGGGAAGGGAGCTTTTTTGCCTCAGGATAAAAAATCTATGGGTAAATTTAAGGCTGCTAACCATTTTCGTTCCATTCGACAAAATAAGTAACAGAAACCTGATCCTTTCCCTAAGGGAATGGTTTCCAAATGGACGCCTTCTTCAGTTTGGAATAAATCCAAGCCATTTAAAAGATCTAAATCAGCCCCCAAGTCCGCATGAAGGTGCGGCCCTCATTCCAGCTCAGCTGGTAGGGGGCACACTAAGATTTTTCAAGGATGTTTGGTTCAATTCAGTCCAAAATCATTGGATTCAGAACATTGTCTCTCAGGTTCTGAATCCAATAGGTTTCAAAGTAAGACCGCCTGTGAGAAGTTTCTTTCTCTCACACATTCCAGTGAACCCAGAGAAAGCTCAGGCTTTCCTGAAGTGTGTTTCAGACCTGGAGTTCTCTGGGGTAATTGTGCCAGTTCCTTTCAGGAATGGGGTCCGGGGTTTTATTCAAATCTGTTCATTGTCCCAATGAAGGAGAATTCTTTCAGACCAGTTCTAGATCTAAAAATTTTGAATCGTTATGTAAGAATACCAACATTCAAGATGGTGACTATAAGGACTATTCTGCCTTTTGTTCAGCAAGGGCATTATATGTCCACAATAGACTTAAAGGATGCATATCTTCATATTCCGATTCATCCAGATCACTATCAGTTCCTGAGATTCTATTTTCTAGACAAGCAACACCAATTTGTTGCTCTTCCTTTTGGCCTAGCAACAGCTCCAAGGATCTTTTCAAAGGTTCTCAGTGCCCTACTCTCTGTAATCAGAGAGCGGGGTATTGCGGTGTTTTCTTATTTGGACGATATCTTGGTACTAGCTCAGTCTTTACGTTCTGCAGAATCTCACACGAATCAACTAGTGTTGTTTCTTCAAAGACATGGTTGGAGGATCAATTTACAAAAAAGTTCTTTGATTCCTCAGACAAGGGTAACCTTTATGGTTTCCAAATAGATTCAGTATCCATGACTTTGTCTCTAACAGACAAGAGACGTCTGAAATTGGTTGCAGCTTGTCGAAACCTTCAGTTTCAATCATTCCCTTCAGTAGCTATGTGCATGGACGTTTTAGGTCTCATGAGACCTCTTCAGCTTTGTATGCTGAACCAATGGTGCAGGGATTATACAAAGATATCACAATTAATATGCTTAAATCCCAATGTTCGACTATCTCTGACTTGGTGGTTAGATCACCATCATTTAGTTCAATGGGCCTCTTTTGTTCGTCCAACCTGGTCTGTGATCACAACAGATGCGAGTCTTTCAGGTTGGGGAGCTGTCTGGGGATCTCTGACAGCGCAGGGGGTTTGAAAATCTCAAGAGGCGAGATTACCAATCAATATTTTGGAACTCTGTGAGATTCTCAGAGCTCTTCAGTTTTGGCCTCTACTGAAGAGAGAACCGTTTATTTGTTTTCAGACAGACAATGTCACAACCGTGGCGTATGTCAATCATCAGGGTGGTGCTCACAGTCCTCCAGCTATGAAAGAAGTATCTCGGATACTTGCTTGGGCGGAATCCAGCTCCTGTCTAATTTCTGCGGTCCATATCCCAGGTATAGACAATTGGGAAGTGGATCATCTCAGTCGTCAAACTTTACATCCGGGAGAGTGGTCTCTTCACCCAGATGTGTTTTTTCAGATTGTTCAGATGTTGGGGCTTCCAGAAATAGATCTGATGGCTTCTCGGCTAAACAGGAAACTTCCCAGGTATCTGTCCAGGTCCAGGGATCCTCAGGCGGAAGCAGTGGATGCGTTAACACTTTTTTGGAATTATCAACCTGCTGATATTTTTCCGCCTCTAGTTCTTCCAAGAGTGATTTCCAAAATCATAATGGAACGTTCGTTTGTACTGCTGGTGGCTCCAGCATGGCCACACAGGTTTTGGTATGCGGATCTTATTCTGATGTCCAGTTGCCAGCCTTGGCCACTTCCGTTAAGGCCAGACCTTCTTTCACATGGCCCGTTTTTCTATCAGGATCTCCGTTTTTCCATCAGGATCTCAAATCATTAAATTTGAAGGTATGGAGATTGAACGCTTAGTGCTTAGTCATAGAGGTTTCTCTGACTCAGTGATTAATACTATGTTGCAGGCTCGTAAATCTGTGTCTAGAAAGATTTATTATCGAGTTTGGATGACTTACATTTCATGGTGCTCTTCTCATAAATTCTCTTGGCATTCTTTTAGAATTCCTAGAGTTTTACAGTTTCTTCAGGATGGTTTAGATAAAGGTTTGTCTGCAAGTTCCTTGAAAGGACAAATCTCTGCTCTTTCTGTTCTGTTCCACAGAAAAATTGCTAATCTTCCTGATATTCATTGTTTTGTTCAGGCTTTGGTTCATATCAGGCCTGTCATTAAATCAATCTCTCCTCCTTGGAGTCTTAATTTGGTTTTGAAGGCTTTACAGGCTCCTCCGTTTGAGCCTATGCATTTTCTGGACATTAAATTACTTTCTTGGAAATTATTGTTCTTTTTGGCCATCTCTTCTGCTAGAAGAGTTTTTGAATTATCTGCTCTTTCTTGTGAGTCTCCTTTTCTGATTTTTCATCAGGATAAGGCGGTTTTGCGGACTTCGTTTACATTTTTACCTAAAGTTGTGAACTCCAACAACATTAGTAGAGAAATTGTTGTCCCTTCTTTGTGTCCTAATCCTAAGAATTCTCTGGAGAGATCTTTACATTCTTTGGATGTGGTAAGAGCTTTGAAATATTATGTTGAAGCTACTAAAGATTTCAGGAAGACTTCTAGTCTATTTGTTATCTTTTCTGGTTCTAGGAAAGGTCAGAAGGCTTCTGCCATTTCTTTGGCATCTTGGTTAAAGCTTTTGATTCATCACGCTTATTTGGAGTCGGGTAAATCCCCACCTCAGAGGATTACGGCTCATTCTACTAGGTTAGTTTCCACTTCCTGGGCTTTCTGTTGATCAGATTTGCAAAGCAGCAACTTGGTCTTCTTTGCATACTTTTACTAAATTCTACCATTTTGATTTTTTCTCTTCTTCAGAAGCAGTTTTTGGTAAAAAAAAAGTTCTTCAGGCAGCTGTTTCAGTTTGATTCTTCTGCTTATAATTTCAGTTTTTTTCATTATAAAGATTAAAACTTTTGATTTGGGTTGTGGATTAATTTTTCAGCGGAATTGGCTGTCTTTATTTTTATCGCTCCCTCTCTAGTGACTCTTGGAGTTCCACATCTTGGGTATTTGCTATCCCATACGTCACTAGCTCATGGACTCTTGCCAATTACATGAAAGAAAACATAATTTATGTAAGAATTTACCTGATAAATTCATGTCTTTCATATTGGCAAGAGTCCATGAGACCCACCCTTTTTATGGTGGTTATGATTTTTTTGTATAAAGCACAATTATTCCAATTCCTTATTGATGCTTTTTGCTCCTTTCTTATCACCCCACTTCTTGGCTATTCATTAAACTGAATTGTGGGTGTGGTGTGGGGTGTATTTATAATCATTTTGAGGTTTGGGAAACTTTGCCCCTCCTGGTAGGATTGTATATCCCATATGTCACTAGCTCATGGACTCTTGCCAATATGAAAGAAATTAATTTATCAGGTAAATTCTTACATAAATTATGTTTTTTGATATCTGGATGAAGGTATTTTGGACCATTCCTCCTTGCAAAAAATCTCCAGTTCAGTTAGGTTTGATGGTTGCCGAGCATGGACAGCCCGCTTCAAATCACCCCACAGATTTTCAATGATATTCAGGTCTGGGGACTGGGATGGCCATTCCAGAACATTGTACTTGTTCCTCTGCATAAATGCCAGAGTAGATTTTGAGCAGTGTTTTGGGTCATTGTCTTGTTGAAATATCCAGCCCCGGCGTAACTTCAACTTTGTGACTGATTCCTCAACATTATTCTCAAGTATCTGCTGATATTGAGTGGAATCCTTGAGACCCTCAACTTTAACAAGATTCCCAGTACTGGCACTGGCCACAGTACTGGCACTGGCCAAAATTGATGTTAAATCTATGTCTTTAGCTATTTTAGCTAGAAGAGCTTTGTGGCTCAAATCTTGGAATGCTGATATGACTTCTAAGTCCAGATTGCTATCTCTTTCTTTCCAAGGTAATAAATTATTTGGTTCTCAGTTGGATTCAATAATTTCAACTGTCACTGGGGGGAAGGGAGTTTTTTGCCTCAGGATAAAAGACCTAAGGGTAAATCTAAAGCTTCTAACCGTTTTCATTCCTTTCGACAAAATAAAGAACAAAAACCTAATCCTTCCCCCAAGGAATCTGTTTCCAATTGGAAGCCTTCTTCAAATTGGAATAAATCCAAGCCATTTAAGAGATCAAAGAAAGAAAATTCATTCAGACCAGTTCTGGATCTAAAGATTTTGAATCGATATGTAAGGATACCAACATTCAAAATGGTGACTATAAGGACTATTCTGCCTTTTGTTCAGCAAGGGCATTATATGTCCACAATAGACTTAAAGGATGCATTTCTTCATATTCCGATTCATCCAGATCATTATCAGTTTCTGAGATTCTCTTTTCTAGACAAGCATTACCAATTTGTCGCTCTTCCTTTTGGCCTAGCAACAGCTCCAAGAATCTTTTCAAAGGTTCTCGGTGCCCTTCTCTCTGTAATCAGAGAGCGGGGTATTGCGGTGTTTCCTTATTTGGACGATATCTTGGTACTAGCTCAGTCTTTACGTTCTGAAGAATCTCACACAAATCAACTAGTGTTGTTTCTTTGAAAACATGGTTGGAGGATCAATTTACCAAAAAGTTATTTGATTCCTCAGACAAGGTTAACCTTTTTAGGTTTTCAGATAGATTTGGTTGCAGCCTGTCGGAACCTTCAGTCTCAGTCATTCCCTTCAGTAGCTATGTGCATGGAAGTTTTAGGTCTCATGACTGCAGCATCGGACGCGATCCCCTTTGCTCGTTTTCATATGAGATCTCTCAAGCTTTGTAGGCTGAACCAATGGTGCAGGGATTATACAAGGATATCACAATTAATATCCTTAAATCCCAATGTTCGACTTTCTCTGACTTTGTGGTTAGATCTCCATCGTATAATTCTAGGGGCCTCTTTCATTCGTCCAACCTGGACTGTGATTACAACAGATGTGAGTCTTTCAGGTTGGGTAGCTGTTTGGGGATCTCTGACAGCACAAGGGGTTTGGAAATCTCAATAGGCAAGATTACCAATCAATATTTTGGAACTCCGTGCGATTCTCAGGGTTCTTCAGTTTTGGCCTCTGTTGAAGAGAGAACCGTTCATTTGTTTTCAGACAGACAATATCACAACTGTGACATATGTCAATCATCAGGGTGGGACTCGCAGTCCTCAAGCTATGAAAGAAGTATCTTGGATACTTGTTTTGGCGGAATCCAGCTCCTGTCTAATTTCTACGGTTCATATCCCAGGTATAGACAATTGGGAAGCAGAGAATGGTCTCTCCACCCAGATGTGTTTTCTCAAGTTGTTCAGATGTTGGGGCTTCCAGAAATAGATCTGATGGCATCTCATCTAAACAAAAAACTTCCCAGGTACCTGTCCAGGTCCAGGGATCCTCAGGTGGAAGCAGTGGATGCGTTGACACTTCCTTGGTGTTATCAACCTGCTTATATTTTCCCGCCTCTAGTTCTTCCAAGAGTGATCTCCAAAATCATCATGGAGCTATCGTTTGTGCTGCTGGTGGCTCCAGCATGGTCTGACACGTTTTGGTATGTGGATCTTGTTCGGATGTCCAGTTGCCAACCTTGGCCACTTCCATTAAAGCCAGACCTTCTATCTCAAGGTCCGTTTTTCCATCAGGATCTCAAATCATTAAATTTGAAGGTATGGAAATTGAACGCTTAGTGCTTAGTCATAGAGGTTTCTCTGTCTCAGTGATTAATACTATGTTGCAGGCTCGTAAAGCTGTTTCTAAAAAGATTTATTATTGAGTTTGGAAGACTTACATTTCATGGTGTTCTTCTCATAAATTCTCTTGGCATTCTTTTAGAATTCCTAGAATTTTACAGTTTCTTCAGAATGGTTTGGATAAAGGTTTGTCTGCAAATTCCTTGAAAGGACAAATCTCCGCTCTTTCTGTTTTATTTCACAGAAAGATTGCTAAACTTCCTGATATTCATTGTTTTGTGCAGGCTTTGGTTCATATCAAGCCTGTCATTAAATCAATCCTCCTTGGAGTCTTAATTTGGTTTTGAAGGCTTTACAGGCTCCTCCGTTTGAGCCTATGCATTCTTTGGACATTAAACTGCTTTCTTGGAAAGTGTTGTTTCTTTTGTCCATCTCTTCTGCTAGAAGAGTTTCTGAATTATCCGCTCTCTGTTGTGAATCTCCTTTTCTAATTTTTCATCAGGATAAGGCAGTTTTGCGGACTTCATTTACATTCTTACCTAAGGTTATGAATTCTAACAACATTAATAGAGAAATTGTTGTTCCTTCCTTGTGTCCTAATCCTAAGAATTCTTTGGAGAGATCTTTACATTCTTTGGATGTGGTGAGAGCTCTGAAATATTATGTTGAAGTTACTAAAGATTTCGGGAAGACTTCTAGTCTATTTGTTATCTTTTCTGGTTCCAGGAAAGGTCAGAAGGCTTCCTTGGCCTCGTGGTTAAAACATTTGATTCATCAATCCTATTTGGAGTCGGGTCAAGCCCCGCCTCAGAGAATCACAGCTCATTCTACTAGATCAGTTTCCACTTCCTGGGCTTTTAAGAATGAAGCTTCAGTTGATCAGATTTGCAAAGCTGATACTTGGTCTTCTTTGCATACATTTACTAAATTCTACCATTTTGATGTATTTGCTTCTTCGGAAACAGTTTTTGGTAGAAAAGTTCTTCAGGCAGCTGTTTCAGTTTGAATTAACTTATATTTTGGGTTGTGGATTAATTTTTTTCAGTGGAAAATGGCTTTTTTTGTTTTGTATCCCTCCCTCTCTAGTGATTCTTGTGTGGAGTTCCACATCTTGGGTATTGCTATCCCACACGTCACTAGCTCATGGACTCTTGCCAATTACATGAAAGAAAACCTAATTTCTCCAACATAGGTGTGTCCGGTCCACGGCGTCATCCTTACTTGTGGGATATTCTCTTCCCCAACAGGAAATGGCAAAGAGCCCAGCAAAGCTGGTCACATGATCCCTCCTAGGCTCCGCCTACCCCAGTCATTCTCTTTGCCGTTGTACAGGCAACATCTCCACGGAGATGGCTTAGAGTTTTTTAGTGTTTAACTGTAGTTTTTCATTATTCAATCAAGAGTTTGTTATTTTCAAATAGTGCTGGTACGTACTATTTACTCAGAAACAGAAAAGAGATGAAGAATTCTGTTTGTATGAGGAAAATGATTTTAGCAACCGTAACTAAAATCCATGGCTGTTCCACACAGGACTGTTGAGAGCATTAACTTCAGTTGGGGGAACAGTTTGCAGTCCTTTGCTGCTTGAGGTATGACACATTCTAACAAGACGATGTAATGCTGGAAGCTGTCATTTTCCCTATGGGATCCGGTAAGCCATTTTTATTACGATTGTAAATAAGGGCTTCACAAGGGCTTATTTAGACTGTAGACATTTTTTGGGCTAAATCGATTGATATTAACACTTATTTAGCCTTGAGGAATCATTTATTCTGGGTATTTTGATATAATAATATCGGCAGGCACTGTTTTAGACACCTTATTCTTTAGGGGCTTTCCCAAAGCATAGGCAGAGTCTCATTTTCGCGCCGGTGTTGCGCACTTGTTTTTAAGAGGAGCTCTGATACTTATAAAAGTCTTCTGAAGGCATCATTTGGTATCGTATTCCCCTTGGGTTTGGTTGGGTCTCAGCAAAGCAGATACCAGGGACTGTAAAGGGGTTAAAGCTTAAAACGGCTCCGGTTCCGTTATTTTAAGGGTTAAAGCTTCCAAAATTGGTGTGCAATATTTTCAAGGCTTTAAGACACTGTGGTGAAAGTTTGGTGAATTTTGAACAATTCCTTCATGTTTTTTCGCAATTGCAGTAATAAAGTGTGTTCAGTTTAAAATTTAAAGTGACAGTAACGGTTTTATTTCAAAACGTTTTTTGTACTTTCTTATCAAGTTTATGCCTGTTTAACATGTCTGAACTACCAGATAGACTGTGTTCTGAATGTGGGGAAGCCAGAATTCCTATTCATTTAAATAAATGTGATTTGTGTGATAATGACAATGATGCCCAAGATGATTCCTCAAGTGAGGGGAGTAAGCATGGTACTGCATCATTCCCTCCTTCGTCTACACGAGTCTTGCCCACTCAGGAGGCCCCTAGTACATCTAGCGCGCCAATACTCCTTACTATGCAACAATTAACGGCTGTAATGGATAATTCTGTCAAAAACATTTTAGCCAAAATGAACCCTTGTCAGCGTAAGCGTGGATGCTCTGTTTTAATTACTGAAGAGCATGACGACGCTGATATTAATATCTCTGAAGGGCCCCTAACCCAATCTGAGGGGGCCAGGGAGGTTTTGTCTGAGGGAGAAATTACTGATTTAGGGAACATTTCTCAGCAGGCTGAATCTGATGTGATTACTTTTAAATTTAAATTGGAACATCTCCGCATTTTGCTTAAGGAGGTATTATCCACTCTGGATGATTGTGAAAATTTGGTCATCCCAGAGAAACTATGTAAAATGGACAAGTTCCTAGAGGTGCCGGGGCTCCCAGAAGCTTTTCCTATACCCAAGCGGGTGGCGGACATTGTTAATAAAGAATGGGAAAGGCCCGGTATTCCTTTCGTCCCTCCCCCCATATTTAAAAAATTGTTTCCTATGGTCGACCCCAGAAAGGACTTATGGCAGTCAGTCCCCAAGGTCGAGGGAGCGGTTTCTACTTTAAACAAACGCACCACTATTCCCATAGAGGATAGTTGTGCTTTCAAAGATCCTATGGATAAAAAATTAGAAGGTTTGCTTAAAAAGATGTTTGTTCAGCAGGGTTACCTTCTACAACCCATTTCATGCATTGTCCCTGTCACTACAGCCGCATATTTCTGGTTTGATGAACTGATTAAGGTGCTCGATAGTGACTCTCCTCCTTATGAGGAGATTATGGACAGAGTCAATGCTCTCAAATTGGCTAATTCTTTCACTCTAGACGCCTCTTTGCAATTGGCTAAGTTAGCGGCTAAGAATTCTGGGTTTGCTATTGTGGCGCGCAGAGCGCTTTGGTTGAAATCTTGGTCGGCAGATGCGTCTTCCAAGAACAAGCTACTAAACATTCCTTTCAAGGGGAAAACGCTGTTTGGTCCTGACTTGAAAGAGATTATCTCTGATATCACTGGGGGTAAGGGCCATGCCCTTCCTCAGGATCGGCCTTTCAAGGCAAAAAATAGACCTAATTTTCGTCCCTTTCGTAAAAACGGACCAGCCCAAGGTGCTACGTCCTCTAAGCAAGAAGGTAATACTTCTCAGGCCAAGCCAGCTTGGAGACCAATGCAAGGCTGGAACAAGGGAAAGCAGGCAAAGAAACCTGCCACTGCTACCAAGACAGCATGAAATATCGGCCCCCGATCCGGGACCGGATCTGGTGGGGGGCAGACTCTCTCTCTTCGCTCAGGCTTGGGCAAGAGATGTTCTGGATCCTTGGGCGCTAGAAATAGTCTCCCAGGGTTATCTTCTGGAATTCAAGGGACTTCCCCCAAGGGGAAGGTTCCACTGGTCTCAGTTGTCTTCAGACCACATAAAAAGACAGGCGTTCTTACATTGCGTAGAAGACCTGTTAAAAATGGGAGTGATTCATCCTGTTCCATTGAGAGAACAAGGGATGGGGTTCTACTCCAATCTGTTCATAGTTCCCAAAAAAGAGGGAACATTCAGACCAATCCTAGATCTCAAGATCTTAAACAAATTTCTCAAGGTCCCATCTTTCAAGATGGAAACCATTCGAACTATCCTTCCTTCCATCCAGGAAGGTCAATTCATGACCACGGTGGATTTAAAGGATGCGTATCTACATATTCCTATCCACAAGGAACATCATCGGTTCCTAAGGTTTGCATTCCTGGACAAACATTACCAGTTCGTGGCGCTTCCTTTCGGATTAGCCACTGCTCCAAGGATTTTCTCAAAGGTACTAGGGTCCCTTCTAGCTGTGCTAAGACCAAGGGGCATTGCAGTAGTACCTTACCTGGACGACATTCTGATTCAAGCGTCGTCCCTCCCTCGAGCAAAGGCTCACACGGACATCGTCCTGGCCTTTCTCAGATCGCACGGCTGGAAAGTGAACGTGGAAAAGAGTTCTCTATCCCCGTCAACAAGGGTTCCCTTCTTGGGAACAATTATAGACTCCTCAGAAATGAGGATTTTTCTAACAGAGGCCAGAAAGACAAAGCTTCTGGACTCTTGTCGAATACTTCATTCCGTTCCTCTTCCTTCCGTAGCTCAGTGCATGGAAGTGATCGGGTTGATGGTAGCGGCAATGGACATAGTTCCTTTTGCGCGCATTCATCTAAGACCATTACAACTGTGCATGCTCAGTCAGTGGAATGGGGACTATACAGACTTGTCTCCAAAGATACAAGTAAATCAGAGGACCAGAGACTCACTCCGTTGGTGGCTGTCCCTGGACAACCTGTCACGAGGGATGACATTCCACAGACCAGAGTGGGTCATTGTCACGACCGACGCCAGTCTGATGGGCTGGGGCGCGGTCTGGGGATCCCTGAAAGCTCAGGGTCTTTGGTCTCGGGAAGAATCTCTTCTACCGATAAATATTCTGGAACTGAGAGCGATATTCAATGCTCTCAAGGCTTGGCCTCAGCTAGCGAGGACCAAGTTCATACGGTTTCAATCAGACAACATGACGACTGTTGCGTACATCAACCATCAGGGGGGAACAAGGAGTTCCCTAGCGATGGAAGAAGTGACCAAGATTATTCTATGGGCGGAGTCTCACTCCTGCCACCTGTCTGCTATCCACATCCCGGGAGTGGAAAATTGGGAAGCGGATTTTCTGAGTCGTCAGACATTGCATCCGGGGGAGTGGGAACTCCATCCGGAAATCTTTGCCCAAGTCACTCAACTTTGGGGCATTCCAGACATGGATCTGATGGCCTCTCGTCAGAACTTCAAAGTTCCTTGCTACGGGTCCAGATCCAGGGATCCCAAGGCGGCTCTAGTGGATGCACTAGTAGCACCTTGGACCTTCAAACTAGCTTATGTGTTCCCGCCGTTTCCTCTCATCCCCAGGCTGGTAGCCAGGATCAATCAGGAGAGGGCGTCGGTGATCTTGATAGCTCCTGCGTGGCCACGCAGGACTTGGTATGCAGATCTGGTGAATATGTCATCGGCTCCACCTTGGAAGCTACCTTTGAGACGAGACCTTCTTGTTCAGGGTCCGTTCGAACATCCGAATCTGGTTTCACTCCAGCTGACTGCTTGGAGATTGAACGCTTGATTTTATCGAAGCGAGGTTTCTCAGATTCTGTTATTGATACTCTTGTTCAGGCCAGAAAGCCTGTAACTAGAAAGATTTACCACAAAATTTGGAAAAAATATATCTGTTGGTGTGAATCTAAAGGATTCCCTTGGGACAAGGTTAAGATTCCTAGGATTCTATCCTTCCTTCAAGAAGGATTGGAAAAAGGATTATCGGCAAGTTCCCTGAAGGGACAGATTTCTGCCTTGTCGGTGTTACTTCACAAAAAACTGGCAGCTGTGCCAGATGTTCAAGCCTTTGTTCAGGCTCTGGTTAGAATCAAGCCTGTTTACAAACCTTTGACTCCTCCTTGGAGTCTCAATTTAGTTCTTTCAGTTCTTCAGGGGGTTCCGTTTGAACCCTTACATTCCGTTGATATTAAGTTATTATCTTGGAAAGTTTTGTTTTTAGTTGCAATTTCTTCTGCTAGAAGAGTTTCAGAATTATCTGCTCTGCAGTGTTCTCCTCCTTATCTGGTGTTCCATGCAGATAAGGTGGTTTTACGTACTAAACCTGGTTTTCTTCCAAAAGTTGTTTCTAACAAAAACATTAACCAGGAGATTATCGTACCTTCTCTGTGTCCGAAACCAGTTTCAAAGAAGGAACGCTTGTTGCACAATTTGGATGTTGTTCGCGCTCTAAAATTCTATTTAGATGCTACAAAGGATTTTAGACAAACATCTTCCCTGTTTGTTGTTTATTCAGGTAAAAGGAGAGGTCAAAAAGCAACTTCTACCTCTCTCTCTTTTTGGATTAAAAGCATCATCAGATTGGCTTACGAGACTGCCGGACGGCAGCCTCCCGAAAGAATCACGGCTCATTCCACTAGGGCTGTGGCTTCCACATGGGCCTTCAAGAACGAGGCTTCTGTTGATCAGATATGTAGGGCAGCGACTTGGTCTTCACTGCACACTTTTACCAAATTTTACAAGTTTGATACTTTTGCTTCTTCTGAGGCTATTTTTGGGAGAAAGGTTTTGCAAGCCGTGGTGCCTTCCATTTAGGTGACCTGATTTGCTCCCTCCCTTCATCCGTGTCCTAAAGCTTTGGTATTGGTTCCCACAAGTAAGGATGACGCCGTGGACCGGACACACCTATGTTGGATAAAACAGAATTTATGTTTACCTGATAAATTTCTTTCTCCAACGGTGTGTCCGGCCCACGGCCCGCCCTGGTTTTTTAATCAGGTCTGATAATTTATTTTCTTTAACTACAGTCACCACGGTACCATATGGTTTCTCCTATGCTATTATTCCTCCTTAACGTCGGTCGAATGACTGGGGTAGGCGGAGCCTAGGAGGGATCATGTGACCAGCTTTGCTGGGCTCTTTGCCATTTCCTGTTGGGGAAGAGAATATCCCACAAGTAAGGATGACGCCGTGGACCGGACACACCGTTGGAGAAAGAAATTTATCAGGTAAACATAAATTCTGTTTTATGTAAGAACTTACCTGATAAATTAATTTCTTTCATATTGGCAAGAGTCCATGAGGCCCACCCCCTTTTTAAGGTGGTTATGATTTTTTTGTATAAAGCACAATTATTTCCAAATTCCTTTGTTGATGCTTTTTACTCCTTTCTTTATCACCCCACTACTTGGCTATTCGTTAAACTGAATTGTGGGTGTGGTGAGGGGTGTATTTTTATAGGCATTTTGAGGTTTGGGAAACTTTGCCCCTCCTGGTAGGAATGTATCTCTCATATGTCACTAGCTCGTGGACTCTTGCCAATATGAAAGAAATTAATTTATCAGGTAAGTTCTTACATAAATTATGTTTTTATCATTTGTTAGTTATGCAAATCTACTGTATTTACTGGTCCTTTAAATTACTTTCTTGGAAAGTGTTATTTCTTTTGGCTATCTCTTCTGCTAGAAGAGGTTTTGAGTTATCTGCTCGTCATCAGGATAAGGCAGTTTTACGGTCTTCTTTTGCCTTTTTGCCTAAGGTTGTTTCTTCCGATAACATTAGCAGAGAGATCGTTGTTCTTGTTTGTGTCCTAATCCTAAGAATGCTTAGGTCATTGAAATATTACATTGACGCTACTAAGGACTTTAGACTAACTTCTAGTTTGTTCATTCAGAAAGGTCAGTAAGTGTCTACTGGTTTGATTCACAGGGCTTACTTGGAGACAGGTCAGCATCCACTACAGCAGATTACTGCTCATTCTACTAGGTCAGTTGCCACTTCTTGGGCTTTCAGGAATGAGGCTTCAGTTGACCAGATTTACAAGGCAGCTACTTGGTCTTCTTTGCATACTTTTACAAAATTCTACCATTTTGATGTTTTTGCTTCCTCTGAATCAGCTTTTGGTAGAAATGTTTATTAGGTAGCTGTCTCAGTTTGATTTGTTTTGCATGTTTTATTTTAACTGCATTATTATTATTATTTTTATTGGGTTGTGGATTTAATTTCTCAGTGAAAAAAAGATGTTTTTAAATTTCTCCCTTTTTGTTATTACTCGTGGACTCTCTAGCTTGGGTATTAGTTCCCAGGAGTAATAGATTGTGACTCTCACCACCTGTATGAAAGAAAACATAATTTATGCTTACCTGATCAATTGATTTCTTTCATAGTGGTGAGAGGTCCTTCAGACTCCACCCTTAAATTTATTTGAGGGTTAATTTTGACTTTAGCACATCTGTTTGTTGTGCTCTAATTTTTGGCTCTTTTTCCCTTTTCCCTTTACCTCACTTTGCTTGGCTATACTTTAGACGGAGGTATTTGTGGGGTGGTAAGGGTTTTATAGGGCCTCCTCTGCCTCCTCCTAGTGGTGAAGAAGAGTAATTCAAAGGAGTAATTGACTGTGGACTCTCACCACCATGGAAGAAATGAATTTATCAGGTAAGCATATAAATTATGTTTTTGAAATTTACAATTTTCTACAGAGTTATTGTGCTTTCTCTGCCCCAGTCAGTGTATCAAACTCCTTGTTCAGGATTATGCTCTGTGCATGCACTTTTCATTTGACATTGTTATTCTGCATCAGTTTTGAAGCTTCAAATGGGTATAAGCAAATATATTTTGTTTTTGTTGTCAAATAATCAAGTTTAGAATTCCGTAAAAAAGGGTGTGGTGCTATATTATCAGTTATTTGTAGAGCGCCAACATATTCCGCAGTGCTATAAACAGGTATACAAGGAAACATTTATAGGGATCAAATGGGTAGAGGGCCCAACTCTTAAGAAGGTGATCTACAAAGAGCTGGGCTCTTAGGCTTACATGCTAAGGGGGTTCAAGGGGATAGCAATGGAGGAGAGTAACTGGTATAAACAAAGGTTAGTGTAGGTTGTATGTATCCCTGAACAGTAGAGTCTTTAGGGAGTGCTTGAAGCTTTCTAAACTAGGGGAGAGTCTTGTGAAGCGAGGCAGAGAGTTCCACAAGATGGGAGCCAGTTTGGAGAAGTCCTGTAAACGGGTATGTGAGGAGGTAACAAGAGGAGGAGAGTAGGAGGTCATGAGCGGAGCGAAGGGGACGGGAGGGAGAGTATCTGGAGACAAGGTCTGAGATATAGGGGGGAGCAGTGCAGTATAACTTCTTCCTACTAAAATGGTACATGGTCTAAAATATGAAACCTACAAAGAGACTCTGATCTAAATATGTATAGTTTAGAGGAGAGAAGGAAAAGAGGTGACATGATAGAAACCTAAAATATATGAAGGGACTTAATAAAGTAGAAGCTGAAAGCATTTTCCACAAAAAAAAAGAGCAAAACAAGGTCACAATATTAAGTTAGAAGGTAGCAGATTCAGGGGAAATGTGAGGAAGCATTTTTTTTTTACAGAAAGGGTGGTGGGTTCATGGAATAATCTTCCAACTGAGGTGGTAAACATAGGGACTGTAAAGGAATTAAAAAATCTGGGACATGCATAAGGCTATCCTATGTAATATATGTAGACTTAATGGGACATGCATAAGGCTATCCTATGTAATATGTATAGACTTGATGGGACATGCATAAGGCTATCCTATGTAATATGTATAGACTTGATGGGACATGCATAAGGCTATCCTATGTAATATGGGTATACTTGATGGGTCATGCATAAGGCTATCCTATGTAATATGTATAGACTTGATGGGACATGCATAATGCTATCCTATGTAATATGGGTAGACTTGATGGGACATGCATAAGGCTATCCTATGTAATATGGGTAGACTTGATCGGACATGCATAAGGCTATCCTATGTAATATGTATAGACTTGATGGGACATGCATAAGGCTATCCTATGTAATATGTATAGACTTGATGGGACATGCATAAGGCTATCCTATGTAATATGGGTAGACTTGATGGGACATGCCTAAGGCTATCCTATGTAATATGGGTAGACTTGATGGGACATGCATAAGGCTATCCTATGTAATATGGGTAGACTTGATGGGACATGCATAAGGCTATCCTATGTAATATGGGTAGACTTGATGGGACATGCATAAGGCTATCCTATGTAATATGGGTAGACTTGATGGGACATGCATAAGGCTATCCTATGTAATATGGGTAGACTTGATGGGACATGCATAAGGCTATCCTATGTAATATGGGTAGACTTGATGGGCCTTTTGGTTCCTAGCTACTATCAAATTCTCTGTTTCCTAAAGGATGTTATACTTTTGAGATCATGTCTACGTTGTGTAAGGCTTTTAGCCAAACAGCAAATAAGACCATTATCCAAGCACAGAACATAACCGTGTTAACAACAATAATGATCAACCCAGATGTTTCATTCTTAAAACAAAATTGTAATTTTTATATTCAGTTTATACAGTTCCTCAAATGTTTCCATTGGTTTGGCCCTAATTTCCTTTTGTTCTTCCAGCTGAACTCCTTTGAACAGCTTTGCATCAACTACACCAATGAGAAGCTGCAGCAGCTCTTTAATCACACCATGTTTATCCTGGAGCAGGAGGAATACCAGCGTGAGGGTATTGAGTGGAACTTCATTGACTTTGGACTGGACTTACAGCCTTGTATTGACCTCATTGAGAGGCCGGTAAGGAGAGTACTGTATAACATGTCCTGTCCAATCAGTTTTAGAAAATAGCCTTGGTTGCCAGAATTACCATTACATGGGAAAACATCACCATATGTAATACAAAAAAAGGACATTTCTAAGGGGGGAAACGCATTGTATTGTTACACATTTAGTATCAACATTTAGAAGTTTATATCTATTTTTCAATAAAAATGAATAATTAAATATCAGAAGATAAAAATATCGATAAAATTATTAAATACATTTTAACAATACATAAAATTCTGATTTCCCAGAGTGGTGGTTTAACCTGGTTTGACAAATATGCGCATGCTACTATCTGTGTAGCGAAAAATATTTGTTTTACCAAAAAATTATCCTAGATAAAAATTAAGAAAATATAATATATTTTTACATTTATTTTGTTTTCTAAAATCTTGTATTAGTTTAGTGAAATATGAATGTACATTATCAAAAACACAACAAAGTGAGGTAAGCGGTTACTACCAGGTTACCATTACTCTGCCAATATCTTGATAGCTATAAGGGTATTGAAAAGCTCATATTGTTAGTTATTGTTGTGACTATTGGCTAGCAGCTGAAGGACACTGGGCCAAAAGTTTGAGAGAATTTATCACTGTTCATGACTAAAACATTGGATATGATCTTAAGTTGAAGGATAGTAGATTCAGGAGTTATTAGAAACACTTTTTTTCAGAATAAAAATGTGGTTGATGTGTGGAACAGACTTTCAGTATAGGTGGTAAGGACAATTTCTGTAAGAATACAAGAAAGCCTGAGATAATTTAACTTCAGAAGGAAATATGATCAGACTTGATGGGACTTCTAATTCTTATCTGCCTTCACAATGTATGTTTTTCTGTTTTTGCTTACTGGGTTATACAAATGATTTCAGTAAGAATTTAAAGTGTCTGCCCGGAATACTGCCGGAGGGTCCACTAAGCAATAAGGCACAAAGCACCAGGGTAATTCCTGTGAGACACTACCCTTCTTCTGGTTACCTACACATAATAATATTTTGGTTAGTGTATAAAAATGTCCACGGAAATGTATTTTATTCTAAAGATTTCCAAATGAATACAGTTCTCTGCATCATTTTTCCCAAATATAGACTTTGTTTCTTTCATAGATGCACAAATGTATTTAGTTATATACAGACAATAATGTTGTATTCCAGCAGACCTGTTTCTGGTCAGAATAACAGAAGAATGATTAAGCTCCTGTATTTTGCCTCTGTGTTTGCAGGCTAATCCTCCTGGTGTTCTGGCTCTGCTTGATGAAGAGTGCTGGTTTCCAAAAGCCAATGACAAAACATTTGTGGACAAATTGGTACAAGAACAAGGCACTCATTCCAAGTTCCAGAAACCTCGTCAGCTGAAGGATAAGGCAGACTTCTGCATCATCCATTATGCAGGCAAGGTAAGAGCTTTATTGTTGCCCCATAAGCTTAAAGGGACATTAAACACTTTGAGATGGTAATATAATATGATAAATTGAATATATAAAAAAGACTGTGCAATATACTTTCATTATTTATTTTGTTCCCTTTCCTGCAATTTAATTCTGAAATGTGAGCTTTTCAGTTCCTGTTAGAAATGGAAGAGCAGAACACTGTTCTATTCCACACAGCCATTGGCTGCACACTCTAGTGACCTATTTATAACTGTCCCTAATTGGCCAAAGCAGAGAAGGTAACCTAAGTTACAACATGGCAGCTCCCATTGTTTTATAGACATTAAAACTTTACACTTTGTCAGTATTTAAGCAGCTAATGAAACTTTAAAACATACTTTTATGTTATTCTCAGACTAATCTTTTTTCTTTGAATGCATCATTCTATCTAGCATTTATTTAGTGTTTTTTGTCGCTTTAAATACTAACCAGAGGAGATAACAATTTACAGTTATAAATGTCCCATCTAGTTCTAGATTTTAGTTGGTCCTCTAGTATCCTTGACATGTGTGTGCGCAGCATTGCCCCTGTCTGTGTAAGGCTGTGTATAGTGCTTTGCATACATTTTACATCTCACCAGTATGTGTTAATGTGTGCTGTAGAGTAGTGTTTATTAAAGGGACACTGAACCAAATTTTTTCTTTCATGATTCAGATAGAGCATGCAATTTTAAGCCACTTTCTAATTTATTCCTATTATCAATTTTTCTCCGTTCTCTTGCTATCTTTATTTTAAAAAGAAGACGTCTAAGCTTTTTTTTTTTATTCAGCACTCTGGACAGCACTTTTTTATTGGTTGATGAGTCTATCCACCAATCAGCAAGAACAACCCAGGTTCATCACCAAAAATGGGCCGGCATCTAAACTTACTTTCTTGCATTTCAAATAAAGATACCAAGAGAATTAAGAAAATTTGATAATAGGAGTAAATTAGAAAGTTGCTTAAAATGTCATGCTCTATCTGAATCACGAAAGAAAAAAATTGGGTACAGTGTCCCTTTAAGTCTGTAGGTACCAGGTGTATCAGCGGATGTTGCCACTACGCTGTATAATTGCCTATTGTCCCATTAGTGACCAGGCTTGGAGTGTTAAGTTCAGACACTGAGCAGAAGTATAATTTGTCACATCTTTAGCTATTCCTCTGCCTAGCATTTGCAGGGCCTGGGGTAAGGGAAGCTTGTGTAAATAGGCATCACTAGTTCAGTACAGATTTACAGGATTGGGATCTGCCCCATAAACCGTGTTAGGTTACATTAGTTTTGTGGTGTATCTTTGTATTGTGCAGTAGTCACTACTAGAATCTGTAGCCTTGTATTTAAAGATCAGCATCAGAAGAATACTTAAAGGGACAGCACAGGCAGAGTGAAGCTTTCATCATATTGATGGAGCCTAATGTTTAAAACAGTCCAATGCACTTCTTTGTCTTTGTTGAAATGTAGCTCCTTTCCATGAGAGCATACGGAGGTAGGCTCACTAGCAAAAACATGTCTTGAGCCCTGTATGACAGCTGTAACAATGTTTGTAACAATGTTTTACAAGACACATGGACAGGAGCTAAGATTCTACAAAAGAGGCAAATTTTAAAATAAAAAATTTGATTTGTATTTCCTTTCTCCAACATAGGTGTGTCCGGTCCACGGCGTCATCCTTACTTGTGGGATATTCTCTTCCCCAACAGGAAATGGCAAAGAGCCCAGCAAAGCTGGTCACATGATCCCTCCTAGGCTCCGCCTACCCCAGTCATTCTCTTTGCCGTTGTACAGGCAACATCTCCACGGAGATGGCTTAGAGTTTTTTAGTGTTTAACTGTAGTTTTTTATTATTCAATCAAGAGTTTGTTATTTTGAAATAGTGCTGGTATGTACTATTTACTCAGAAACAGAAAAGAGATGAAGATTTCTGTTTGTATGAGGAAAATGATTTTAGCAACCGTAACTAAAATCCATGGCTGTTCCACACAGGACTGTTGAGAGCAATTAACTTCAGTTGGGGGAACAGTGTGCAGTCTCTTGCTGCTTGAGGTATGACACATTCTAACAAGACGATGTAATGCTGGAAGCTGTCATTTTCCCTATGGGATCCGGTAAGCCATGTTTATTACGATTGTAAATAAGGGCTTCACAAGGGCTTATTTAGACTGTAGACTTTTCTGGGCTAAATCGATTCATTATTAACACATATTTAGCCTTGAGGAATCATTTTATCTGGGTATTTTGATATAATAATATCGGCAGGCACTGTATTAGACACCTTATTTCTTAGGGGCTTTCCCAAAGCATAAGCAGAGTCTCATTTTCGCGCCGGTGTGGCGCACTTGTTTTTGAGAGGCATGGCATGCAGTCGCATGTGAGAGGAGCTCTGATACTTAGAAAAGGCTTTCTGAAGGCTTCATTTGGTATCGTATTCCCCTTTGGGTTTGGTTGGGTCTCAGCAAAGCAGATACCAGGGACTGTAAAGGGGTTAAAGCTTAAAACGGCTCCGGTTCCGTTATTTTAAGGGTTAAAGCTTCCAAATTTGGTGTGCAATATTTTTAAGGCTTTAAGACACTGTGGTGAAAATTTGGTGAATTTTGAACAATTCCTTCATGTTTTTTCGCAATTGCAGTAATAAAGTGTGTTCAGTTTAAAATTTAAAGTGACAGTAACGGTTTTATTTTAAAACGTTTTTTGTACTTTCTTATCAAGTTTATGCCTGTTTAACATGTCTGAACTACCAGATAGACTGTGTTCTGAATGTGGGGAAGCCAGAATTCCTATTCATTTAAATAAATGTGATTTATGTGATAATGACAATGATGCCCAAGATGATTCCTCAAGTGAGGGGAGTAAGCATGGTACTGCATCATTCCCTCCTTCGTCTACACGAGTCTTGCCCACTCAGGAGGCCCCTAGTACATCTAGCGCGCCAATACTCCTTACTATGCAACAATTAACGGCTGTAATGGATAATTCTGTCAAAAACATTTTAGCCAAAATGAACCCTTGTCAGCGTAAGCGTGGCTGCTCTGTTTTAGTTACTGAAGAGCATGACGACGCTGATATTAATATCTCTGAAGGGCCCCTAACCCAATCTGAGGGGGCCAGGGAGGTTTTGTCTGAGGGAGAAATTACTGATTCAGGGAACATTTCTCATCAGGCTGAATCTGATGTGATTACATTTAAATTTAAGTTGGAACATCTCCGCATTTTGCTTAAGGAGGTATTATCCACTCTGGATGATTGTGAAAAGTTGGTCATCCCAGAGAAACTATGTAAAATGGACAAGTTCCTAGAGGTGCCGGGGCTCCCAGAAGCTTTTCCTATACCCAAGCGGGTGGCGGACATTGTTAATAAAGAATGGGAAAGGCCCGGTATTCCTTTCGTCCCTCCCCCCATATTTAAAAAATTGTTTCCTATGGTCGACCCCAGAAAGGACTTATGGCAGTCAGTCCCCAAGGTCGAGGGAGCGGTTTCTACTTTAAACAAACGCACCACTATACCCATAGAGGATAGTTGTGCTTTCAAAGATCCTATGGATAAAAAATTAGAAGGTTTGCTTAAAAAGATGTTTGTTCAGCAGGGTTACCTTCTACAACCCATTTCATGCATTGTCCCTGTCACTACAGCTGCATATTTCTGGTTTGATGAACTGATAAAGGTGCTCGATAGTGATTCTCCTCCTTATGAGGAGATTATGGACAGAATCAATGCTCTCAAATTGGCGAATTCTTTCACTCTAGACGCCACTTTGCAATTGGCTAGGTTAGCGGCTAAGAATTCTGGGTTTGCTATTGTGGCGCGCAGAGCGCTTTGGTTGAAATCTTGGTCGGCTGATGCGTCTTCCAAGAACAAGCTACTAAACATTCCTTTCAAGGGGAAAACGCTGTTTGGCCCTGACTTGAAAGAGATTATCTCTGATATCACTGGGGGTAAGGGCCACGCCCTTCCTCAGGATCGGCCTTTCAAGGCAAAAAATAGACCTAATTTTCGTCCCTTTCGTAAAAACGGACCAGCCCAAAGTGCTACGTCCTCTAAGCAAGAGGGTAATACTTCTCAAGCCAAGCCAGCTTGGAGACCAATGCAAGGCTGGAACAAGGGAAAGCAGGCCAAGAAACCTGTCACTGCTACCAAGACAGCATGAAATATTGGCCCCCGATCCGGGACCGGATCTGGTGGGGGGCAGACTCTCTCTCTTCGCTCAGGCTTGGGCAAGAGATGTTCTGGATCCTTGGGCGCTAGAAATAGTCTCCCAGGGTTATCTTCTGGAATTCAAGGGACTTCCCCCAAGGGGGAGGTTCCACAGGTCTCAGTTGTCTTCAGACCACATAAAAAGACAGGCGTTCTTACATTGTGTAGAAGACCTGTTAAAAATGGGAGTGATTCATCCTGTTCCATTAAGAGAACAAGGGATGGGGTTCTACTCCAATCTGTTCATAGTTCCCAAAAAAGAGGGAACGTTCAGACCAATCTTAGATCTCAAGATCTTAAACAAATTTCTCAAGGTCCCATCGTTCAAGATGGAAACCATTCGAACTATCCTTCCTTCCATCCAGGAAGGTCAATTCATGACCACGGTGGATTTAAAGGATGCGTATCTACATATTCCTATCCACAAGGAACATCATCGGTTCCTAAGGTTTGCATTCCTGGACAAACATTACCAGTTTGTGGCGCTTCCTTTCGGATTAGCCACTGCTCCAAGGATTTTCACAAAGGTACTAGGGTCCCTTCTAGCGGTGCTAAGACCAAGGGGCATTGCAGTAGTACCTTACCTGGACGACATTCTGATTCAAGCGTCGTCCCTTCCTCGAGCAAAGGCTCACACGGACATCGTCCTGGCCTTTCTCAGATCTCACGGCTGGAAAGTGAACGTGGAAAAGAGTTCTCTATCCCCGTCCACAAGGGTTCCCTTCTTGGGAACAATTATAGACTCCTCAGAAATGAGGATTTTTCTAACAGAGGCCAGAAAAACAAAACTTCTGGACTCTTGTCGGATACTTCATTCCGTTCCTCTTCCTTCTGTAGCTCAGTGCATGGAAGTGATCGGGTTGATGGTAGCGGCAATGGACATAGTTCCTTTTGCGCGCATTCATCTAAGACCATTACAACTGTGCATGCTCAGTCAGTGGAATGGGGACTATACAGACTTGTCTCCAAAGATACAAGTAAATCAGAGGACCAGAGACTCACTCCGTTGGTGGCTGTCCCTGGACAACCTGTCACGAGGGATGACATTCCGCAGACCAGAGTGGGTCATTGTCACGACCGACGCCAGTCTGATGGGCTGGGGCGCGGTCTGGGGATCCCTGAAAGCTCAGGGTCTTTGGTCTCGGGAAGAATCTCTTCTACCGATAAATATTCTGGAACTGAGAGCGATATTCAATGCTCTCAAGGCTTGGCCTCAGCTAGCGAGGACCAAGTTCATACGGTTTCAATCAGACAACATGACGACTGTTGCGTACATCAACCATCAGGGGGGAACAAGGAGTTCCCTAGCGATGGAAGAAGTGACCAAGATTATTCTATGGGCGGAGTCTCACTCCTGCCACCTGTCTGCTATCCACATCCCGGGAGTGGAAAATTGGGAAGCGGATTTTCTGAGTCGTCAGACATTGCATCCGGGGGAGTGGGAACTCCATCCGGAAATCTTTGCCCAAGTCACTCAACTATGGGGCATTCCAGACATGGATCTGATGGCCTCTCGTCAAAACTTCAAAGTTCCTTGCTACGGGTCCAGATCCAGGGATCCCAAGGCGGCTCTAGTGGATGCACTAGTAGCACCTTGGACCTTCAAACTAGCTTATGTGTTCCCGCCGTTTCCTCTCATCCCCAGGCTGGTAGCCAGGATCAATCAGGAGAGGGCGTCGGTGATCTTGATAGCTCCTGCGTGGCCACGCAGGACTTGGTATGCAGATCTGGTGAATATGTCATCGGCTCCACCTTGGAAGCTACCTTTGAGACGAGACCTTCTTGTTCAGGGTCCGTTCGAACATCCGAATCTGGTTTCACTCCAGCTGACTGCTTGGAGATTGAACGCTTGATTTTATCGAAGCGAGGTTTCTCAGATTCTGTTATCGATACTCTTGTTCAGGCCAGAAAGCCTGTAACTAGAAAGATTTACCACAAAATTTGGAAAAAATATATCTGTTGGTGTGAATCTAAAGGATTCCCTTGGGACAAGGTTAAGATTCCTAGGATTCTATCCTTCCTTCAAGAAGGATTGGAAAAAGGATTATCGGCAAGTTCCCTGAAGGGACAGATTTCTGCCTTGTCGGTGTTACTTCACAAAAAACTGGCAGCTGTGCCAGATGTTCAAGCCTTTGTTCAGGCTCTGGTTAGAATCAAGCCTGTTTACAAACCTTTGACTCCTCCTTGGAGTCTCAATTTAGTTCTTTCAGTTCTTCAGGGGGTTCCGTTTGAACCCTTACATTCCGTTGATATTAAGTTATTATCTTGGAAAGTTTTGTTTTTAGTTGCAATTTCTTCTGCTAGAAGAGTTTCAGAATTATCTGCTCTGCAGTGTTCTCCTCCTTATCTGGTGTTCCATGCAGATAAGGTGGTTTTACGTACTAAACCTGGTTTTCTTCCAAAAGTTGTTTCTAACAAAAACATTAACCAGGAGATTATCGTACCTTCTCTGTGTCCGAAACCAGTTTCAAAGAAGGAACGCTTGTTGCACAATTTGGATGTTGTTCGCGCTCTAAAATTCTATTTAGATGCTACAAAGGATTTTAGACAAACATCTTCCTTGTTTGTTGTTTATTCAGGTAAAAGGAGAGGTCAAAAAGCAACTTCTACCTCTCTCTCTTTTTGGATTAAAAGCATCATCAGATTGGCTTACGAGACTGCCGGACGGCAGCCTCCCGAAAGAATCACAGCTCATTCCACTAGGGCTGTGGCTTCCACATGGGCCTTCAAGAACGAGGCTTCTGTTGATCAGATATGTAGGGCAGCGACTTGGTCTTCACTGCACACTTTTACCAAATTTTACAAGTTTGATACTTTTGCTTCTTCTGAGGCTATTTTTGGGAGAAAGGTTTTGCAAGCCGTGGTGCCTTCCATTTAGGTGACCTGATTTGCTCCCTCCCTTCATCCGTGTCCTAAAGCTTTGGTATTGGTTCCCACAAGTAAGGATGACGCCGTGGACCGGACACACCGATGTTGGAGAAAACAGAATTTATGTTTACCTGATAAATTTCTTTCTCCAACGGTGTGTCCGGTCCACGGCCCGCCCTGGTTTTTTAATCAGGTCTGATAATTTATTTTCTTTAACTACAGTCACCACGGTGCCATATGGTTTCTCCTATGCTAATATTCCTCCTTAACGTCGGTCGAATGACTGGGGTAGGCGGAGCCTAGGAGGGATCATGTGACCAGCTTTGCTGGGCTCTTTGCCATTTCCTGTTGGGGAAGAGAATATCCCACAAGTAAGGATGACGCCGTGGACCGGACACACCGTTGGAGAAAGAAATTTATCAGGTAAACATAAATTCTGTTTTTAATGTAGCTATATTTCATGTTGTATCATATGGTGATGATTATTTATCATATGAAGGCATTCGGTTTCTTTGCCGAGATTTAATGAATGTGATTATTTCAGAAGAAACCTCACGAGACCATTTGTTTTGATTGTAATATTTAGAGACAATGGAATAGGACGGTAAAATTATCATTTATCTTCTTTGTCGTCTTCTGATTGGCTTTTGTCATATAAGAAAAGTCAGTATATTGGCATAATGCAGTGGCCACCACACACATCAAAGCATCTCTTACGTTACTTACCGAACCAGAACCAGTTTGAATCTGATAAATAATTTATTAAAAATAAGATAGGAACAAAATTAAGAAGCGTTCAACCAGATGTATCAAAGTAAGTTTCAGGCATAGACAAAACCGTTAATACATAGACATGTGCATTCGGCAGTTTCATTCACTTTTCTTTCATGTAATTGGCAAGAGTCCATGAGCTAGTGACATATGGGATATACAATCCTATCAGGAGGGGCAAAGTTTTCCAAACCTCAAAATGCCTATAAATGCCACCCCTCACCACACCCACAATTCAGTTTTACAAACTTTGCCTCTTATGGACGTGGTGAAGTAAGTTTGTGCTTGATTTCTATGAGTTCTTCTATGACAAGCGCTTATATGCATTCTGAAGCCCAATTCCTCTGAGTACAGTATTTGTCAAAGGGATGTGAAGAGAGTATCGCCTATTGATTTTATGGTTTCCCTTCGCGGGAAATCTTTTCAAGGGTTCTCTGTTATCGGTCGTAGGGATTCGTCTCCTACCTCCCTTTTCAGATTGACGATATATATATCGATATATATACCATTACCTCTGCTGTTAGTTTTCAGTACTGGTTTGGCTATCTGCTAAATGTGGATGGGTGTCTTTCGGTAAGTATGTATAATTTAAGACACTCTCAGCTATGGTTTGGCGCTTTATGTATTAATATAAAGTTTTAAATATAAATTTCTTTCTAATGACATGGTGATTCCACGGATCATCTAATTACTATTGGGAATATCACTCCTGCCCAGCAGGAGGTGGCAAAGAGCACCACAGCAAAGCTGTAAATATATCATCCTCCCTTCCCTCCAACCCCAGTCATTCTCTTTGCTTACGTTAGAGCAAGGAAGTGGTAAAGTTTAGGTGTTGGAAAGAAGATTCTTCAATCATTATTTTTCAGCAGTGCAAGATTGTTCTGCTTTGTCCTAGGGTGTAGCCTTCAGTAGAGCAGTGGTGGCTTTCAAGCAATGGGAACTTCCCATGTAGTTAATGCTGCCCTAATATTGAAGACCTGAGTAAGATTACTCAGTCTTTATCTCTTTTTCCACAGGTCCATGTGAGGGAGAAGACCTCTCAAACCTAGTGGGCTGCCTTGCTGCCGGGCATATTTCTAAAGTGCTGAATTTATTTTTCTGGGAACACAGGAAAACTTTGGCACTTTAATATGGACACAATAGACATTATCCTTTAAAGATTGGGGATTATGTTATGAGGGCAGTAATGGCAGGCACTGGGGACTAGGAGATTGTGGCTCATGGGGTTAGGTGTGTTTCACTACTCCTGGCGGCGTTATTTTACAGACATTTGCCGACCGGGAGGTTTATTTTTGATACGCCCACGATGGGCGGAGCTAGCCATTTCTTTCCCACTTAATTTCCGGTGTTATGGAGAGCAGCGGTAATAGCAAGTTAAATAAGTGCTTATAGACTGCGCTACGGTGATGCGGGACAACAGCCCCAGATCTGTTAATAAAAATTGTTTAGGTTGAGTCCGGACGTTTACTATCAAAGAATATAAGCTCCAGTGGCAGCAAGGAAGGGTAGGCACCTCAGCAAAGCTAAGCTGAGGTGTAGAGGTTGTCAGGGAATTTATTGTGCAAATTTGAGATTTTTCTTTGCAAGCAAAAATAAAAATGGTTACGTTTAACATTTAAAGAGAAAGTAATGTTTTTGTGTGGTAATTTCAAGTTAAAATATAGGTTTATTTAATTTTAATCTGCTCATTTGTGAATAAAGATGGACCAAGAGGCCTTGCAAGATGTTACATGGTCTTTATGTTTTGATGTTAATGTGGAACCACCAATCCCTTTCTGTTCCTCACCAATCCCTTTCTGAGAGAAATTTACAGTTCAGGGAAAGACTTTTTCCTGAGCCAACATTGTCTGGGGCGGATGCTGTTCAGGAGTCTGTGACAATGTTCAAGATATGCCGCAGCTTTCTCCTCAAGTGTCCCAACATTTATCGTCCACACACCCATTGCCCTGCGCTTCCTCTCTTACTCCACCTGGAGTTACATTGCAAGACATCGCTTCCCTCATCCTTTGCGGTATCTGATGCGTTGTCTGCTTTTCCCATGCTGCAGGGAAATCGCAAGAGGAAATGTAATCAATCAGTGAGTAAGGTTGCTGACACAGTTGTGGCTATTCCGAATGTCCCCTCCCAGAAGTCTGAGGAGGAGGATACTTTGGTAGCATCTGAGGGTGAAATCTCAGACTCAGACAGTGTAATTCTTTCTGCTGATACTGAAGTTGTATCCTTCAGGTTTAAGCTAGAACACCTCCGTTTGTTACTTAAGGAGCATTTTAGCTACCCTGGACGACTCCAGCACTACTGTCGTAGTCAATCCTAAGAAGTCTAGTAAACTAAACAAGTATTTTCATATACCTTCCATGGTGGAGGTTTTTCCTGTACCAGATTGAGCTACAGAGATTATTGCTAGGGAATGGTAGAGACCGGGTATCCCTTTTTCTCCATCCCCTATATTTAAGAATATGTTTCCTGTAGCGGACTCTATCAGGGAGTCTTGGCAGGCGGTACCCAAGGTGGAAGGGGCAATATCCACGCTAGCTAAGAGGACCACTATTCCCATAGAAGATAGTTGTTTTCCTTTAAGGATCCTATGGACAAGATATTAGAGGGGTTACTCAAGCAAATGTATGTACACCAGGGTTTACAGTGGCAACTTGCATTGTGTATTGCTACTGTCACTAGTGCGGCAGCATATGAGTTTGTTGCGTTGTCTGATTCTATTCGGACAGACACTCCCCTCGAAGAGATCCAGGATAGAATCAAGGTCCTTAAGTTGGTCAATTCTTTTATTACGGATGCCTCCCTACCGGTTATTAAACTAGGAGCAAAAATTTCTGGTTTTGCCGTATTGGCTCGCAGAGCCTTATGGTTGAAGTCCTGATCTGTGGATGTGTCATCTAAGTCTAAGCTTTTGGTGATCCCTTACAAAGGAAAGACATTGTTTGGGCCAGGTCTGGCTGAGATCATTTCCGACATTACGGGAGGAAAAGGTAATTTCTCCAACATAGGTGTGTCCGGTCCACGGCGTCATCCTTACTTGTGGGATATTCTCTTCCCCAACAGGAAATGGCAAAGAGCCCAGCAAAGCTGGTCACATGATCCCTCCTAGGCTCCGCCTACCCCAGTCATTCTCTTTGCCGTTGTACAGGCAACATCTCCACGGAGATGGCTTAGAGTTTTTTAGTGTTTAACTGTAGTTTTTATTATTCAATCAAGAGTTTGTTATTTTGAAATAGTGCTGGTATGTACTATTTACTCAGAAACAGAAAAGAGATGAAGATTTCTGTTTGTATGAGGAAAATGATTTTAGCAACCGTCACTAAAATCCATGGCTGTTCCACACAGGACTGTTGAGAGCAATTAACTTCAGTTGGGGGAACAGTGAGCAGTCTCTTGCTGCTTGAGGTATGACACATTCTAACAAGACGATGTAATGCTGGAAGCTGTCATTTTCCCTATGGGATCCGGTAAGCCATGTTTATTACGATCGTAAATAAGGGCTTCACAAGGGCTTATTAAGACTGTAGACTTTTTCTGGGCTAAATCGATTCATTATTAACACATATTTAGCCTTGAGGAATCATTTTATCTGGGTATTTTGATATAATAATATCGGCAGGCACTGTTTTAGACACCTTATTCTTTAGGGGCTTTCCCAAAGCATAGGCAGAGCCTCATTTTCGCGCCGGTGTTGCGCACTTGTTTTTGAGAGGCATGGCATGCAGTCGCATGTGAGAGGAGCTCTGATACTTAGAAAAGACTTTCTGAAGGCGTCATTTGGTATCGTATTCCCCTTTGGGCTTGGTTGGGTCTCAGCAAAGCAGATACCAGGGACTGTAAAGGGGTTAAAGTTCAAAACGGCTCCGGTTCCGTTATTTTAAGGGTTAAAGCTTCCAAATTTGGTGTGCAATACTTTTAAGGCTTTAAGACACTGTGGTGAAAATTTGGTGAATTTTGAACAATTCCTTCATGTTTTTTCGCAATTGCAGTAATAAAGTGTGTTCAGTTTAAAATTTAAAGTGACAGTAACGGTTTTATTTTAAAACGTTTTTTGTACTTTGTTATCAAGTTTATGCCTGTTTAACATGTCTGAACTACCAGATAGACTGTGTTCTGAATGTGGGGAAGCCAGAATTCCTATTCATTTAAATAAATGTGATTTATGTGACAATGACAATGATGCCCAAGATGATTCCTCAAGTGAGGGGAGTAAGCATGGTACTGCATCATTCCCTCCTTCGTCTACACGAGTCTTGCCCACTCAGGAGGCCCCTAGTACATCTAGCGCGCCAATACTCCTTACTATGCAACAATTAACGGCTGTAATGGATAATTCTGTCAAAAACATTTTAGCCAAAATGAACACTTATCAGCGTAAGCGCGACTGCTCTGTTTTAGATACTGAAGAGCATGACGACGCTGATATTAATGTTTCTGAAGGGCCCCTAACCCAGTCTGATGGGGCCAGGGAGGTTTTGTCTGAGGGAGAAATTACTGATTCAGGGAACATTTCTCAACAAGCTGAACCTGATGTGATTACATTTAAATTTAAGTTGGAACATCTCCGCATTCTGCTTAAGGAGGTATTATCCACTCTGGATGATTGTGACAAGTTGGTCATCCCAGAGAAACTATGTAAAATGGACAAGTTCCTAGAGGTGCCGGGGCTCCCAGAAGCTTTTCCTATACCCAAGCGGGTGGCGGACATTGTTAATAAAGAATGGGAAAGGCCCGGTATTCCTTTCGTCCCTCCCCCCATATTTAAAAAATTGTTTCCTATGGTCGACCCCAGAAAGGACTTATGGCAGACAGTCCCCAAGGTCGAGGGAGCGGTTTCCACTTTAAACAAACGCACCACTATACCCATAGAGGATAGTTGTGCTTTCAAAGATCCTATGGATAAAAAATTAGAAGGTTTGCTTAAAAAGATGTTTGTTCAGCAGGGTTACCTTCTACAACCAATTTCATGCATTGTCCCTGTCGCTACAGCCGCATGTTTCTGGTTCGATGAGCTGATAAAGGCGGTCGATAGTGATTCTCCTCCTTATGAGGAGATTATGGACAGAATCAATGCTCTCAAATTGGCTAATTCTTTCACCCTAGACGCCACTTTGCAATTGGCTAGGTTAGCGGCTAAGAATTCTGGGTTTGCTATTGTGGCGCGCAGAGCGCTTTGGTTGAAATCTTGGTCGGCTGATGCGTCTTCCAAGAACAAGCTACTTAACATTCCTTTCAAGGGGAAAACGCTGTTTGGCCCTGACTTGAAAGAGATTATCTCTGATATCACTGGGGGTAAGGGCCACGCCCTTCCTCAGGATCGGCCTTTCAAGGCGAAAAATAAACCTAATTTTCGTCCCTTTCGTAGAAACGGACCAGCCCAAAGTGCTACGTCCTCTAAGCAAGAGGGTAATACTTCTCAAGCCAAGCCAGCTTGGAGACCAATGCAAGGCTGGAACAAGGGAAAGCAGGCCAAGAAACCTGCCACTGCTACCAAGACAGCATGAAATGTTGGCCCCCGATCCGGGACCGGATCTGGTGGGGGGCAGACTCTCTCTCTTCGCTCAGGCTTGGGCAAGAGATGTTCTGGATCCTTGGGCGCTAGAAATAGTCTCCCAAGGTTATCTTCTGGAATTCAAGGGACTTCCCCCAAGGGGGAGGTTCCACAGGTCTCAGTTGTCTTCAGACCACATAAAAAGACAGGCATTCTTACATTGTGTAGAAGACCTGTTAAAAATGGGAGTGATTCATCCTGTTCCATTAAGAGAACAAGGGATGGGGTTCTACTCCAATCTGTTCATAGTTCCCAAAAAAGAGGGAACGTTCAGACCAATCTTAGATCTCAAGATCTTAAACAAGTTTCTCAAGGTTCCATCGTTCAAGATGGAAACCATTCGAACTATTCTTCCTTCCATCCAGGAAGGTCAATTCATGACCACGGTGGATTTAAAGGATGCGTATCTACATATTCCTATCCACAAGGAACATCATCGGTTCCTAAGGTTCGCATTCCTGGACAAACATTACCAGTTCGTGGCGCTTCCTTTCGGATTAGCCACTGCTCCAAGGATTTTCACAAAGGTACTAGGGTCCCTTCTAGCTGTGCTAAGACCAAGGGGCATTGCTGTAGTACCTTACTTGGACGACATTCTGATTCAAGCGTCGTCCCTTCCTCAAGCAAAGGCTCACACGGACATTGTCCTGGCCTTTCTCAGATCTCACGGATGGAAAGTGAACGTGGAAAAGAGTTCTCTATCTCCGTCAACAAGGGTTCCCTTCTTGGGAACAATAATAGACTCCTTAGAAATGAGGATTTTTCTGACAGAGGCCAGAAAAACAAAACTTCTAGACTCTTGTCGGATACTTCATTCCGTTCCTCTTCCTTCCATAGCTCAGTGCATGGAAGTGATCGGGTTGATGGTAGCGGCAATGGACATAGTTCCTTTTGCGCGCATTCATCTGAGACCATTACAACTGTGCATGCTCAGTCAGTGGAATGGGGACTATACAGACTTGTCTCCGAAGATACAAGTAAATCAGAGGACCAGAGACTCACTCCGTTGGTGGCTGTCCCTGGACAACCTGTCACAAGGGATGACATTCCGCAGACCAGAGTGGGTCATTGTCACGACCGACGCCAGTCTGATGGGCTGGGGCGCGGTCTGGGGATCCCTGAAAGCTCAGGGTCTTTGGTCTCGGGAAGAATCTCTTCTACCGATAAATATTCTGGAACTGAGAGCGATATTCAATGCTCTCAAGGCTTGGCCTCAGCTAGCGAGGGCCAAGTTCATACGGTTTCAATCAGACAACATGACGACCGTTGCGTACATCAACCATCAGGGGGGAACAAGGAGTTCCCTAGCGATGGAAGAAGTGACCAAAATCATTCTATGGGCGGAGTCTCACTCCTGCCACCTGTCTGCTATCCACATCCCAGGAGTGGAAAATTGGGAAGCGGATTTTCTGAGTCGTCAGACATTGCATCCGGGGGAGTGGGAACTCCATCCGGAAATCTTTGCCCAAGTCACTCAGCTGTGGGGCATTCCAGACATGGATCTGATGGCCTCTCGTCAGAACTTCAAAGTTCCTTGCTACGGGTCCAGATCCAGGGATCCCGAGGCGGCTCTAGTGGATGCACTAGTAGCACCTTGGACCTTCAAACTAGCTTATGTGTTCCCGCCGTTTCCTCTCATCCCCCGGCTGTTAGCCAGGATCAATCAGGAGAGGGCGTCGGTGATCTTGATAGCTCCTGCGTGGCCACGCAGGACTTGGTATGCAGATCTGGTGAATATGTCATCGGCTCCACCTTGGAAGCTACCTTTGAGACGAGACCTTCTTGTTCAGGGTCCGTTCGAACATCCGAATCTGGTTTCACTCCAGCTGACTGCTTGGAGATTGAACGCTTGATCTTATCGAAGCGAGGGTTCTCAGATTCTGTTATCGATACTCTTGTTCAGGCCAGAAAGCCTGTAACTAGAAAGATTTACCACAAAATTTGGAAAAAATATATCTGTTGGTGTGAATCTAAAGGATTCCCTTGGGACAAGGTTAAGATTCCTAGGATTCTATCCTTCCTTCAAGAAGGATTGGAAAAAGGATTATCTGCAAGTTCCCTGAAGGGACAGATTTCTGCCTTGTCTGTGTTACTTCACAAAAAGCTGGCAGCTGTGCCAGATGTTCAAGCCTTTGTTCAGGCTCTGGTTAGAATTAAGCCTGTTTACAAACCTTTGACTCCTCCTTGGAGCCTCAATTTAGTTCTTTCAGTTCTTCAGGGGGTTCCGTTTGAACCCTTACATTCCGTTGATATTAAGTTATTATCTTGGAAAGTTTTGTTTTTAGTTGCAATTTCTTCTGCTAGAAGAGTTTCAGAATTATCTGCTCTGCAGTGTTCTCCTCCTTATCTGGTGTTCCATGCAGATAAGGTGGTTTTACGTACTAAACCTGGTTTTCTTCCAAAAGTTGTTTCTAACAAAAACATTAACCAGGAGATTATCGTACCTTCTCTGTGTCCGAAACCAGTTTCAAAGAAGGAACGTTTGTTGCACAATTTGGATGTTGTTCGCGCTCTAAAATTCTATTTAGATGCTACAAAGGATTTTAGACAAACATCTTCCTTGTTTGTTGTTTATTCCGGTAAAAGGAGAGGTCAAAAAGCAACTTCCACCTCTCTCTCTTTTTGGATTAAAAGCATCATCAGATTGGCTTACGAGACTGCCGGACGGCAGCCTCCCGAAAGAATCACAGCTCATTCCACTAGGGCTGTGGCTTCCACATGGGCCTTCAAGAACGAGGCTTCTGTTGATCAGATATGTAGGGCAGCGACTTGGTCTTCACTGCACACTTTTACCAAATTTTACAAGTTTGATACTTTTGCTTCTTCTGAGGCTATTTTTGGGAGAAAGGTTTTGCAAGCCGTGGTGCCTTCCATTTAGGTGACCTGATTTGCTCCCTCCCTTCATCCGTGTCCTAAAGCTTTGGTATTGGTTCCCACAAGTAAGGATGACGCCGTGGACCGGACACACCTATGTTGGAGAAAACAGAATTTATGTTTACCTGATAAATTACTTTCTCCAACGGTGTGTCCGGTCCACGGCCCGCCCTGGTTTTTTTAATCAGGTCTGATAATTTATTTTCTTTAACTACAGTCACCACGGTACCATATGGTTTCTCCTATGCAAATATTCCTCCTTAACGTCGGTCGAATGACTGGGGTAGGCGGAGCCTAGGAGGGATCATGTGACCAGCTTTGCTGGGCTCTTTGCCATTTCCTGTTGGGGAAGAGAATATCCCACAAGTAAGGATGACGCCGTGGACCGGACACACCGTTGGAGAAAGTAATTTATCAGGTAAACATAAATTCTGTTTTCTTCCCTCAGGATAAGAGGAATAAGCAAAAGGGACGTCAGAGTAATTTTCGTTCCTTTTGAAACTTTAAGGGTAAGCCTTTCTCTCCCTCTACAAAACAAGAACAGTCCAAGCCTTCCTGAAGGTCCATCCAGTTGTGGAACAAGGGAAAGCAAGCTAAAAAGCCCGCCAACGACTCAAAGTCAGCATGAAGGGTCTGCCCCTGATCCGGGACCGGATCTCGTGGGGGGCAAACTTTCCTTCGCTCATGCCTGGGTTCGGGATGTTCAAGATCCCTGGGCAGTGGACATTGTGTCCCAGGGATACGAGCTAGAGTTCAAAACTGTTCTTCCCAGGTGCAGGTTTCTTCTCTCAAGATTATCTGTAGACCAAATAAAGAGGTGTTCTTACACTGTGTTCAAGATCTTTCCAACCTGGGAGTGATAGTTTCTGTTCCAAGGCAGGATCAGGGTCTGGGATTTTACTCCAATCTGTTCGTGGTTCCCAAAAAAGAGGGACCCTTCAGACCAATTTTAGATCTCAAAAGTCTAAACAAATTCCTCAGAGTACCGTCCTTCAAGATGGAAACTATTCGTTCCAATCTTCCCTTGGTTCAAGAGGGTCAATTTATGACAACCGTAGATTTAAAAGACGCGTACCTGCATGTTCCCATCCACAGGGACCATCACAAGTTTCTGAGGTTTACATTTCTAGACAAACACTTCCTGTTTGTGGCTCTTCCATTCGGCCTTGCCACAGCTCCCAGAATTTTCTCAAAGGTTCTAGGATCCCTGTTGGCGTTGCTTCGATTGTGGGGCATTGCAGTGGCGCCTTATCTGGACAACATGCTGGTTCAGGCGCCATCCTTTCAACAAGCAAGATAACACACAGAAATGTTATCCTTCCTGCGATCTCACGAATGGAAGGTGAATTTGGAAAAGAGTTCCTTAGTTATAACTACAAGGGTAGTTTTCTTGGGTACCATAATAGATTCCTTTTCAATGAAACATTTTCTGACAGATGTCAGGAAATCAAAGATTTTCGATTCCTGTTAAGCACTTCAGTCCTCTCCTTGGCCATCAGTGGCTCAATGCATGGAGGTAATTGGTCTGATGGTAACAGCCATGGACATCATCCCGTTTCCACCTCAGGCCTCTGCAGCTGTGCATGCTCAGGCAGTGGAATGGAGATTATGCGGATCTGTCTCCACGAGTGCATCTGGAGCAGGAGACAAGGGATTCTCTTCTTTGGTGGTTGTCTCAGGAACATCTCTCCCAGGGAACCTGCTTCAGTAGACCCACCTGGGTGATTGTGACAACAGATGCCAGCCTACTGGGACGGATTGTTTTACCCATAAACATTCTGGAGCTGAGAGCAATCTTCAATGCTCTTCTAGCCTGGCCTAAGTTAGCTTCGGCCTGGTTTATCAGGTTCCAGTCGGACAACATAACTTCAGTGGCTTACATCAACCATCAGGGGTGAACTCAGAGTTCCTTGGCCATGGCAGAGGTAGCCAAGATAATTCAGTGGGCGGAGTTCCACAACTGCTGCCTGTCAGCAATCCACATCCTAGGAGTGGACCACTGGGAGGCGGATTTTCTGAGCAGACAGACCTTTCACCCGGGGGAGTGGGAACTCCATCCGGAAGTGTTTTCCAGCTTAATTCTCAAATGGGGACAGCCAGAGCTGGATCTCATGGCATCTCGGCAGAATGCCAAGCTTCCAAAGTACGGGTCGAGGTCAAGGGATCCTCAGGTGGTACTGATTGACACTCTGGCAATACCTTGGAATTTGTCTTGCATACCTATTTCCCCTGTTCGCTCTCCTCGCTCGAGTCATTGCTTAAATCAAGCAGGAGAGGGTGTCGGTGATCCTCATAGCACCGGCGTTGCCTTGCAGGATCTGGTATGCAGACCTGGTGGAGATGTCGTCTCGTCCACCTTGAAGACTTCCATTGAGAAAGGACCTTCTACTTCAGGGGCCCTTCCTTCATCCAAATCTAGTTTCTCTGAAGCTGACTGCTTAGAGATTGAACACTTAATTTTATCTAAGCGTGGATTTTTAGAGTCGGTCATAGAGACCATGATTCAGGTGCGTAAGCCTGTGACTAGAAAGATTTACCATAAGATATGGCGTTAATATCTGCATTGGTGTGAATCCAAAGGCTACTCTTGGAGTAGAGTTCGGATTCCTTGAATTTTGTCTTTTCTCCAAGAGGGCTTGGAGAAGGGTTTATCGGCAAGCTCCTTAAAGAGTCAAATTTCTGCCTTGTCTATTTTGTTATATAAACGTCTGGCGGATGTACCAGACGTGCAATCGTTCTGTCAGGCCTTGGTCAGAATCAGGCCTGTGTTTAAGCCGGTTACTCCTCCCTGGAGTCTTAATCTAGTTCTTAAAGTTCTTCAACAGGCTCCGTTTGAGCCTATGCATTCCTTAGATATTATGTTATCTTGGAAGGTTTTGTTTCTGGTTGCTATTTTATCTGCCCGTAGAATTTCAGAGCTCTCTGCATTACAGTACGAGTCTCCTTACCTTATTTTTCATTCGGATAAGGTAGTTTTGCTTACTAAGTTAGGGTTTCTCCCTAAAGTGGTTTCAGATCTGAACATTAATCAGGAGATTGTTGTTCCTTCCTTGTGTCCTAACCCTTCTTCTTAGAAGGAACGTCTGCTGCACTATCTGGACGTGGTGCGTGCATTGAAATTCTATTTACAGGCGACTAAGGATTTTCGTCAGTCTTCTACTCTGTAGTTTTCTCTGGAAAACGTAAGGGGCAGAAAGCTACTGCTACTTTTCTTTCTTTGTGGTTGAAGAGTATCATTCGCTTGGCTTATGAAACTGCTGGACTGCAGCCTCCTGAGAGAATTACGGCTCATTCTACGAGGGCTGTTTCCTCTTCCTGTGCATTCAAAAATTAAGCTTCTGTGGAACAGATTTGCAAGGCTGCAACTTGGTCCTCTCTTCACACTTTTTCAAAATTCTATAAATTTGATATTTTTGCCTCGGCTGAAGCTTCTTTTGGGAGAAAGGTTCTTCAAGCAGTGGTGCATCCCGTTTAGGTTCCCTGTCTTGTCCCTCCTTTATCTGTGTCCTCTAGCTTGGGTATTGATTCCCAATAGTAATTAGATGATCCGTGGACTCACCCTGTCATTAGAAAGAAAACAAAATGTTTGCTTACCTGATAAATTTCTTTCTTTCTTGACACAGTGGTATTTTGTTATAATCTTCAGACACCTCTGCACCTTGTTGCTTCCTTTCTCTCCTTGCTTCAGTCGAATGACTGGGGTTGGAGGGAAGGGATGTGATATTTAACAGCTTTGCTGTGGTGCTCTTTGCCGCCTCCTGCTGGGCAGGAGTGATATTCCCAATAGTAATTAGATGATCCGTGGACTCACTGTGTCAATAAATAAATAAATTTATCAGGTAAGCATACATTTTGTTATTTTACTTATATTTGCCATGAGTCAGGTCTATGTGTATTTCCCTTTGCAGTCTGGCAGTTTCGTTATGGGAATCATGTTTTAGTAAGTTTGTCTTACTTGGGGTATAGTCTTTTTTTCAATTTGACTTGTTTTTTTCTTTGAAACTTGCGGGCAAATTAGGCTCACGAGGGTGCAAAATGATGATGTTTTTTATTGCGTCATTTTTTGTGCGAGAATTTTTGTTGGTGCGAATGTGCGTCTGTAGTGACGCAATTTCATCATTTCCTGCGTCTTAGTTGATGCCAGGTTGTTTGGTGCAAATTTGTGTTTGACTTGATTTATCAAGCCCCGAATGGAGCTTGAGGGCCCGTGTTTCTGGCGAGTTTTCAGACTCGCCAGAAACGCTGAAAAGCATCATCCGTTTGGCTATGAGACTGCTGGACAGCAGCCTCCTGACAGAATTACAGCTCACTCTACTAGAGCGATGGCTTCCACATGGGCTTTTAAAAATGATGCTTCTGTTGAACAAATTTGTAAGGCTGCGACTTGGTCTTTGCTTCATACCTTTTCCAAATTTTCCAAATTTGATACTTTTGCTTCTTCGGAGGCTATTTTTGGGAGAAAGGTTCAGCAAGCAGTGGTGCCTTCTGTTTAGGTTCCTGTCTTGTCCCTCCCTTCATCCGTGTCCTAAAGCTTTGGTATTGGTATCCCACAAGTAAGGATGAAACCGTGGACTCGGTACATCTTGCAAAAGAAAACAAAATTTATGCTTACCTGATAAATTTCTTTCTTTTGCGATGTACCGAGTCCACGGCCCGCCCTGGCTATTCAAGACAGATAGTATTTTTTATTGAAAATTTCAGTCACCTCTGCACCTTATAGTTTCTCCTTTTTCTTCCTAAGCCTTCGGTCGAATGACTGGGGGGTGGAGTTAAGGGGGGAGCTATATAGACAGCTCTGCTGTGGGTGCTCTTTTTGCCACTTTGTGCACCAGTATCCAAACACTGCACCTTCTGAGAGAGTCAGCAGTGGCTTGTACGACACTAAGTCTTCACTGATACAATACACATCACCGCCAGCTCTCTGAGCAGGAATGGTATTTGAATCCTGATGCCCTAGTATCACACAGAATTTGTGCGTTTGATGCTGAAACAATAATATTTACCAGAAACATTTTTTCTAACGGAGGTTTATTGCAAAAATGCTTATATTTAAAATGCACTTGTGTACATTTTAATTTTGCCCTTTACATCCCTTTAAGGCACCTTTATGATATCTACTCTTTTTTTACTTCAGGTACTTGTAGGCAGAATTCCATTAAATAAGCTTCAGATTGAAAGGTTGTTTGATAGCTGCACTTCAAACTGCAATTAATGGCTAATTACCCGTTTGGTTTCTATTCCTCTTATAATCTGGATCTAGCTGAACAATGTGGGCTTTCACAGCACAGAATGCTGCTAAGTGTTACTAGGCAATGCTGTGTGTATTTCTCTCAATGTAGGTTTACTGCGTTCTAACACTGAACAGCTGGTTCCTTCCATATACTCTTCATTTCCATATTTTGGCTGCAGAAGATTCTCCAAAATGAGCACTTGGTGGCATCACTGGGGCTTTAGCATCTACATTCACTAACCTTCCCTTCCTTACTGTATATCACAACTCATTACTCTTGTACATAGTGTACACAGATATTGCTGCGGTTATAACATATGTGGCGGTACCGTTACAGAACTGTATATCACAACTCAATACTCTTGTACATAGCGTACACAGATATTGCTGCGGTTATAACATTAAAGGGACAGTTTACTCAAAATGTTTCTCCCCTTTAATTTGTTCCCAATGATCCACTTTACCTGCTGGAGTTTATTAAATTGTTTACAGGTAACTCCTTTACCCTTATATTGGCATTTGAAATAGTTGATTTAGCATGTGGAACCCCCACCTATTCTCAAAGTTTGTGGCCGCAGGTTCAAGCTATAGATAAGCTTTGTAAACACAGCAAGCAGAAGAAATGACACTCCCAGTGGGATATAGCAGAGATAAGGTAATAAAATGTTGATTTTCCATTGTCCTCTCCAAGTACTGGTGATTGATTTATGGACAGATATAATATAAAGAAGAATGTATATGTACACAATGTGATAAAGTAATGAGATTTGATTATACCTACAAGCTCAACCCATTTTATTAGGTTGTGGCTTCAAAACAAAAAATCAGAGCTTTAATATACACAAATAAACCTTAAAAAGCTAATTTTCATACATTTTTACTCTGCAGTACCATTACTGTATATCACAACTCATTACTCGTGTACATAGCGTACTCAGATATTGCTGTGGTTATAACATTAATATGTAGCGATACCATTACTGTATATCACAACTCATTACTCGTGTACATAGTGTACACAGATATTGCTGTGGTTATAACATTAATATGTGGCGGTACCATTACAGAACTGTATATCACAACTCATTACTCGTGTACATAGTTTACACAGATATTGCTGTGGTTATATTATTAATATTTGGCGGTACCATTACTGTATATCACAACTCATTACTCTTGTACATAGTGTACACAGATATTGCTGTGGTTATAACATTAATATTTGGCGGTACCATTACAGAACTGTATATCACAACTTATTACTCTTGTACATAGTGTACACAGATATTGCTGTGGTTATAACATTAATATTTGGCGGTACCATTACTGTATATCACAACTCATTACTCGTGTACATAGTGTACACAGATATTGCTGCGGTTATAACATTTATATATGGCGGTACCATTACTGTATATCACAACTTATTACTCTTGTACATAGTGTACACAGATATTGCTATGGTTATAACATTGTGTTGGTACCATTACAGAACTGTATATCACAACTCATTACTCTTGTACATAGTGTACACAGATTATCTTCATAAATGGAAAGAGTCCACAGCTGCATTCATTACTTTTGGGAATTCAGAACCTGGCAACCAGGAGGAGGCAAAGACACACCAGCCAAAGGCTTAAATACCCCTCCCACTTTCCTCATCCCCCAGTCATTCTTTTCCTTTCGTCCCAGGTGGTTGGCAGAGAAGTGTCGGAAGTTTTACAATAGTCTCTTATCGAGGGTAGTACTCTTTGGCATTGGACTGGAGTTTTAAGTAGTCCTGTCAGCCTCTCAGTGAGAGAATGGATGAAGGTTAGAGTCCGGAGATGCAGGGAGAGTCTTTCTGCAAAACCATCCCGACTCATATTAACAGCTCCACAAGCAATCAGCTTTGACGAGTTTTGCTGCCTGCTTTCTTCTCTCAAGTCCATGGCAGAGGCGACGCTACTATTTGTCACACTTGAAGGGCCGTGTTCCTGTTCCATGGCGTAGATTCCGGTAAGATCGTTTCATTTTCTTTCTATGATTGCCTGCTATTACAAATGTTTTTCCGAGAGGCTACCACCTTGCGGGACTAACTATAACTCAGGGTCTCAGCGAGGCTCCTTTTGTATCTTGGAATCAAGGGTTTATATCTCCTGTGGGGGGTTATTGAACAGGGTTTTTTTTAATAATGTTTGTTTTGTGATTCAACCTGCTTATGTGTGGTGTTACTTAGGCTCTTGGCTAGAAACATAACAGCATTTGGAAGTGCCGTGGCCTTTACAGTGAGCACGCCTTTTCTGGACCGCACGGTGCACCTGGTGACCAGGTGTGGTCATGTTTTGACTTTCCATTTCCGCATTCCTGACCATGAGGCGACGGAACATTTCTGGTCCGCTGGCGTTGGGTCCTAGGAGGTGGTGAGTGCCCCAGCCATTGTGGGTGTCAGGTGCCATTTACTTTTCTTATATTAGTCCGTTTTTTGTATTCAATATCCCAGTTATGGAGGATTCTGATTATGGGGAGATGAACGTCTCTGACTCGGAGTCTATTTCTCGTGAGGAATACAAATTCGCCCAGGTGATACATGCCCTTCAGTTACGTTCAGAATGCCGTTTATGAGCGCTCAATTCCTCGGGATCGGGGATTTAAGGAGCTGCTGAGCCATTCGTCTCTGGGGATCCCATTCCCCGAGTGGCGAGTTCCCTACCACCAACTCTTACTATACATGCAGGTAACCCAGATTTTGCTTATCCTTGGCTTGTTCCCCCCCCCCCCCGGACGTTATGGTACGTTTTCGCATGTCCGTTGTTATGGTGCTGGCGTATCTGCATCTACCAGAAGTGTGCTTACAATATTTTGTACGTGTTCCATTGACCTGGGCTCTTCAGGCATGGGATGGCCTGCTCAGCTATCAGGGGAACGACTGGCCCTGAGGCTTCAGGGGTCAACCGTCGGGGTCGTCTTCTGCTCCGAAGAAGGTATGCTGTTCTTTTCGTTATAGACTGGTGCGCCTTTGTGTCCTGTTGAGGCACGTTTTGGCGTTGTTGGAGGATCCCATCCTTAACGGATACGGGAATTCTCAGTCTTCTACTTCTACTTGCAGAATTAGCTATATGAGGATAAAGTAATCCTTTCTAGTCCTGAGCTGGAAGAACTTGATCCCGGTCCTGCGGGTGTATCTCTTCTTCTTGGGCGATAACCTAAGGGTTGCCTTAGCTTTTATTTTATCCGGTTGGGATGATTTTTTATTTGAGCTCATGTTTATGTTCCTTCGGGGATTTTTTCTGTAATCGATACTCGTGATTTTTGATCGCACAGTTTACTTCTACGGACATTTTTTGATGTGAGGACATGTTAGTCCTATGCTGTCTATTCCCCATCCCTGGGGATGACTGTTTGTGGCCTTGACAGTATTGACCCTGAGTTCAGGCTGGTCCTGATTGGGTTCGGACCTTCTGTCTTGCCGCCTATTTCAGACACGTGGCGCCTGTTATGTCTGGCTGGTCCGGTTGATGCACAGAGTGTTCACATTATTATTTTTGTTATTCAGCTAAGCATTCTGTGAAAGCATGAGGGTCTGTGAGGCTTGGGGGATTGGTTTAGTCCTTGTTAGCCCCTCTAGCTGGTTGACTGAGACTCAGTGAAGTTCTGCTGCCACACTTTGTTTTACGTTATTTCATCTTGCCTTTCTGGGGCTCCTTGGTATTGTCCTTTTTGGACTTGTTCCTTTTGAGGTTCTCTTCCCTCGGGTCGAGATTCTGGGCCTTGTTCGTTTCTACTTACCGGTTTTAACCGCTTTATGGGGAGGGCCGTGTGGTTTTTCCTTAGTCGGGAGTTTGTTTCCCTATCAGGGACGTTAGGCTATGTTGTCTCCTTCTCCAAGCTTCGCTTGGGGGTTTTGTTCTACTGGGGTTTGGGATGCTCTGCATTCTTTTTTCTTGGGTGTGGTCCTCCGGTTGCTTATTCTGAGGAGATATGGAGACTTGCCTTTGTTCTACTCGCTCTTCGAGTGACTTTGCTCCTCGAGGTTCTCTCTTGGTCTCTAGAAGTCTTGGCACGCCTCTGTCGTGCTCCAGCTCCTTTTTGGAGTGTTTGGACTCTTGTAGGGGGTGTTCTCTTCCTTTTGGGTTGAGATTGGTGAGTGAATCTTGTTTCTGTTCTCCGGGCTAGTCTGGTTATTCCCAGGTAAGGTCTGATTTTTCAGACAGGGTATTCGTGTTCACTGGGGTGTTTGTTTTAAACAATTCTGGCGCTCGTGCCTGTAGTTTTGTTTGGGATGTTTCTGGAAGTTCGGAAGCTTATGATCCTGTGGCTGGTCAGTTTTTCCCAGGGAACATAGGCTGTGGCCTAAGGAATGGCTAGTTAAGCTTGCTAGCAGCTTGGCCAGGTTCTGCGCTCTCGGAGGGCAGCGGCTTCAAAGGCTAATAAGATACTAGCATGTATTAAAAGAGGTATTGATTCAAGGGAGGAAAGCATAATTCTGTCATTATATAAAGCCCTGGTAAGACCTCACCTTGAGTTTGGAGTGCAGTTCTGGGGACCAATTGCTAAAAAAGATATTGCAGAACTAGAAAAAGTTCAGAGAAGGGCCACAAAGCTAATAAGGGGATTGGAGAAATTAACCTATGAGGAGAGGCTAGCCAAACTGGGTCTGTTTTCTTTAGAAAAAAGGCGCTTGAGAGGTGACATGATTACTTTATATAAATATATTCAAGGCCCATATACAGAGATGGCAGAAGCTCTGTTTATTCCAAGAAAATTGTTTCTGACAAGAGGTCATAATTTAAGGTTGGAGGAAAGGAGATTTAATCTCCTGCAACGGAAACGTTTTTTCACTGTGAGAGCAATAAAATTGTGGAACTCATTACCAAAGGAGGTAGTGAATGCCAATACCATAGATACATTTAAAAATAGTCTGGATAAGTTTCTGTATACAAACAAAATTCATGGATATGATTGCTAGTATTAAATGGGTCACATTTTAATGGGGTTATTTAAGCTTAACTGGAGCTTTTTGTAAGTATTTTAGATTTGTATAGGTTGAACTCGATGGACTTCAGTCTTTTTTTTCAACCTTATCTACTATGTTACTATGTATGTTACTTATGGCTTGCCTTGTTCTTTGGAACAATGTATATTCCCCTTCGTGGGGAGTTCTCTTTGTGTTCTTCGGGGCATCTGAATGTTTTTCATTTGGCTTTTGTTTTCATCAGACTTGGTTCATGCCTTGTGAGCATGTGCACTTTTCTTATATGTGCCCTTCCCTTTAGAGGGGGTTGTTTGGTCCTTCTTATGAAGGGGGGGGGTCCTCTCTCTGGAGGCTTGTCCTGTCTTGTGTGCAGGAGGTTGGAACAGGTATTTTTATCCTGTAAGGGTGAGCAGTTTGCTTTTCTGGCTTGTGCTGTTCTTTCTGTGGAGATTGGAATCTTCATGTTGAGACTGTCGGTTATGATGGGTTCTCATAAGATTCTTCTGCATGTTCATCTCCTATGGGTTATCTTTGGCAGTACCTATTTGAGGGAGCTCTTGGGTTAGCACACAGAGTTCTGTGGGGGTGACGAGTTCACCCATTCCTTCCTTCCCTAGGGGTTGGAGTTTGGGGTCCTTTCTGCTCCCCTGTTCTTCCGACCTGCCTGTCGCTTGGGCTGGTCCGGTGTGGAGCAGGATCTTAGATAGGTGGTCGTCCTTTGGCCTTTTAAGGTTCGGTGAGCATTCTTGAGGTTTTGTGCTTTATCTATGTCAAGATATTTAAAAAGGACTGATGGCGGGGGGCGGAGCTTGGCCGCACTGGGTAATGGCCGCGTTCTAGAGAAGCTCCTGGGCCCTCTTTACCCAGTCGGCACTAAACCGCATACATGCAGGGGAGAAAAAGCTTCCTATGAAGGGACCAAGCTACGGTGGTTAACCGGAGACCACCGGACTGCTACTAAACAGACAGCTAACAATAGCAAATACATCGGAACATCTTGTGCGCTATACCGCATGTGCACGTGAGCGTAACATCAGCCAGCAAGAGCGTGGTAAAGCATGGCGCAGAGCTGTGAGGAAGCTTCTAGGGGAAAGTGAGGAGAGAAGGCGGCTCACAACAAAGCATCGGAGCGGCTGGATCCGCTGCACTTAAACCACCCGAAGATCGCCGTGGAGGTATCAGGTGAGCGCCTAACCGATAACTAGCACAGCACTGCACAGGCCTGCACTGAGAGACCACAAGACAATAGAGAACCAACGCAGCCTGATAAACCTACTTACTGCCCACAATACATATAAGGGGGAAAAAGAAAAAGTGCCCACTCATAGGGGAAAAATGGATAAATAAATAAAGGGACTTTGGTACAAGAGTGCCGGAAAGAAAGGATAGAACATAAGGTCCACGTGGCATCAGATATTCACCCCTACACAGCCACTTTACGCACGAGCAGAGTGCCTGTATCTAAATAAGAGAGATCATAACCTGGGAATCCGTTGGGAGACAAGATATACCCCTATCTATAGCATAAAATATAAGCTGCATTTAACAACTCAACCTATATTAACCTCTAACATAGAGGGCTGACTTTTATGAAGCACACTTATACTCATAGTGCATAACTGGCGAATGTAGCACACGGGTGCAATCTCACACGCAGGGAGAAATAGCAATATACAAAAACCTTGGGTATGCCAGCAAAAAAACAACCTAAGACAGACACCCCAGCGAAATTAAAAAGAATAAACCAATATCTGAAGCCTATAGAGAACTCTAGAAATCAGACCACAGACTCTACAGAAATGGCTCTCAAAATAGCGCAAGACCCAGACCTGCAATCTGCTAGTGCTTCATGTGACATCACTAAAGCTGACTTACAATATTTAGCAACCAAAGACGATATTAAATCTGCTATGTCTGAAATGAAAGAAATATTTAATGAGATGAAAAAAGACATTAAGAAAGTAGAAAGAAAATTGTCAACCCTAGAAGAGGGGCATAATGTGGTAACGCAAGACATACAGCACTTGTCCCAGCTTTCCTATGATCAAGAAGAGGTTATACACAACCTCATGGAGAAGGTGGAAGACCTCGACAATAGAGGGCGTCGCAATAACTTCAGGATAAGAGGTGTCCCCGAAAGCATTCACCCTCCTGCTATACCGGGATATTTACAAGACCTTTTTAGAACCATAAAGGGAGACAACACGGCCCCGACTGTTACTCTTGAAAGGGCCCACAGAGCACTAAGGGCTAAACCCCCGGCAAAGGCCCCTCCGAGAGACATCATCGTAAAATTCCTTAATTTTGCAGAAAAAGAGGAAATATTAAAGCACTCACGTCAGAAAAAGCAAATCACACATGCTGGAATAGATAGCCAGATCTTCACAGATTTAAGCCCAACTACTCTACAAAAGCGCAGAGACTTGCAACCTGTGACAACGTCTCTGAGAGCCCAGAAGATCCCATATAGATGGGGGTTTCCAGTGAGCCTTGTTGCTACAAAGGGAGATAAATCAGCAGTACTTCGCACATTAGAAGATATCCCAGCTTTCAGCGAAGCATTACAGATAGAGATCCCAGTCCCCACGGACCTACTTCAGCCACATACAAGTAGAAAACTCTTCACAACAATATCCAGAGACAATCCGAATCCACCCTTCTCTAAGTCCACAGAAAACTAGGATATCATCCTGAAGAGAAACCCTGTCAGTGGGTTTTTACTATCCACTTAACAGCATGGACATGTTGTATGTTGTTATTGAGAATAAGTGGATGGTCATGAGCTCAGCGTTCCCAGGACAGATGAGTATATTGCTAATGTAACTGTTGAAGATAGTATTGTTTAAAAATGTCATCTAACTGCTTAACTTGATCCTAAAATCTGTATATTTATGTCTTGTGAATAATGAGATCCAAGTATAGACAATGAACACTACTAAACCACAGGCTCAATTCTAAGAAGTAGTATACCCTTTGCATGCTGTACTTGGATTTTATGTTCACAATCCCCTGTATGCAGAGATCTCATGTGCTAGCATGAGTGACCTATATTTATTTTAACTTATGTTTGGTGCCCCTGGGAGAGGGGGCCCCTTCCCTCAATTTGCGCACCAAGGTTATAAAAGTTTTGATTTATTGTTTAGCTTAGATTATATTTGCCTTTGTGCTACCAAGACACCTATACTAAGCTTTACTTATTTCATTGTTGCTGGCATTTGATTTCCTTCCCCTACCTACCCCCTACCCCGACTTAAATCACAGGGCATTCCTAAAGACCTAGTCATTAGGCGACACAACACTCATATAACTACTGGAGTTAGGTGGGACTACCCATATAAAAAGCTTATAGTCCGCAGCACGCACTAGCATAACTCACAACCTGGATATGGCTTCATTCCCCAAAACACATATAACATCTTATCGGTTAATATCAAAGGGTTCAATATCCCCCAAAAAAGGTCAATCATCACACATGATTTAAGTAAACTGAAAGGGGACATAGTCCTACTTCAGGAAACAGATTTCAAAAAAGGGGCCGAACCAAGATGGTTTAACCGCTCATACCCCACCGCTTATTTTTCCTCTGGACCAACGAAAAAATGCGGAGTGGGAATTCTTATCAGACAAAATATACCTCTGAAAATTACAAACATAGAAAAAGACACAGAGGGTAGACTACTAATACTGAATGGCTTATTACATGGGCGACCGATTACAATAATAAACGTTTATTTCCCAAACAGAGCACAGGCATCATTCATGCGGACTCTGTCCGGGAAAATTTTAGACAATATGCAGGGGGTGACTTTTTTGGCCGGAGATTTAAACGTACCACTTCATCCAGAAATACACATCAAGAGGCATCTCCAACATACCCAGAAGAGATATCAATCATATAAATAGCCAAATAAACACATTAGCTTTGTATGATACATGGCGTACATTCCATCCATCGGTCAGAGACTATACTTTTTTCTCTAACCCGCACGGTATATACTCAAGACTGGATTATATATTTACTGACTCTATAGGCCTCACAATAATCAGGCACACCTCGATACATCCCACTACATGGTCAGATCACGCACCAGTGACCTGCCAATTAGAGTGGCCTAATACTCCGATCACGCCATATATATGGCGACTAGATGACAGTTTACTAGACCACCCTCTGATATACCCAGACATTGACAAAACCTTATCTGAATACTTCCAGATTAATGACACTCCAGACGTGACATGGCCAAACATCTGGGAGGCGCACAAATGTGTAGTGAGGGGAACGTTATTGAAACATAAAGCAAACTTGATTAAACAAAATAGGACCAGATATGACAGTACACTCCAAGATCTTAGGAAACTAGAACAAGAGCATAAAAAAGATCCCAAAAACACAGAACTTAGAATACGTCTGAAACACACCAGGTCGGAGTTTAATACATTACTGCAACACGAACAGCATAAGAGAGCCCTTCGTTTACGCCAGCGCTACTATGATCAAGGAGATAAGGCAGGGAAATTGCTGGCAAGAACACTAAAGCGTAGACAGCTCAAAACACACATACACCAAATAAAAAATAAGGCTAACCAGATGAAACACGACAGTACATCAATTGCCGAGGTTTTCCGCTCCTACTTCTCATCCCTGTATAATTTAAGTTCTAAGACAGCCGATAACCCCACACTAGACACAAAGAAAAAATTAATAGCTGACTACCTGGAAGGAGTCGAATTACCCAAACTAGACAAAGATCAGGCAGAAAAATTAGACTCACCGTTCCACATTAAAGAAATCCAAGATGCAATAAAATCCCTCTCATCAGGGAAAAGCCCGGGCCCAGACGGATTTGGAGTAAAATATTATAAAAAATATATCCATATACTTGCCCCGAAAATGCTACTTCTCTTTAACTCGATTAAACAGTCAGGAGGCTTCCCGGCTTCTATGCTAGAGGCACATATTATCATGATACCAAAACTCGGTAAAACCCCAGACGCACCCGAAAATTTTCGTACGATCTCCCTCCTGAATACAGACATAAAGGTATATGCCAAAATGTTGGCTAATAGATTAAACCCTCTGCTCACACAATTAATATCTTCTGATCAAGTTGGTTTTATACCGGGGAGGGAGGCAAGAGATAACACTATTAAGGTGTTACAGCTAGCATCCTTGGCCCGAAACTCTGACCAGGACTTAGTCCTGATCTCTACGGATGCCGAAAAAGCCTTCGACAGGGTGGACTGGGATTTCCTAGAAGCCACCCTGCGAGGTATGAACATAGGCAACGACTTCATTGCAAATATCCTGTCCCTATACGCTAACCCAACGGCAAAAGTCAGGACCAATTCGGTCCTGTCGGAGCCCTTTAACATCAGAAACGGGACCAGACAGGGGTGCCCACTGTCGCCTCTCCTGTTTGCCGTGTCCATTGAAGTCCTGGCTTGTAAGATCAGATCACAAAAAGAAATAAAAGGCATTTTCACCAAAGATAAGGAATACAAGCTTGCAATGTATGCTGACGACATACTGTTAACACTGACCAAAATAGAAAGCTCCCTCCCACCTCTGTTAAAAACCTTTAAGGAGTATGGCAAAGTCTCAAACTTCCACTTAAATCTGTCCAAGTCCGAATTAATTAATATTAACGCCCCAGCACCAGTCATATCAGCTCTCAGGTCTATATGCCCCATCAAAATACAACAATCCCAAATAAAATATTTAGGCATTCAAATCACCCAACATTTTGGCGACCTAATCAAACAAAATTATATATCACTCTTAAAAGAAATTACAAATGACTTGTCTAGGTGGAAAAATAAAACACTGTCCTGGATAGGTAGAATACACGCAGTAAAGATGAACATCCTCCCTCGCATTTTATATGTCCTACAAGCACTACCTATCCCGCTACCAAAAGATTATCTAAGCCAGCTACAGGGCAACATAGAGAAGTTCATATGGAATGGAACCAAACCTAGAGTCCCCAGGAAAACTCTACACTTGCTAAGGGAAGGGGGCGGACTGGGGTTACCAGATCTCAATCTGTACAGGATGGCAATACTTTTACAGAGAATAGTAGAGTGGAGCCATAATCTAGACAACAAACAATGGATCGACATAGATAGGGAGATATTACATGTTAACAATGTAGGGGGGCTGGCCTGGTTACAAACAAAACAGAGACCAGAAAATATCAAAGACTTCCCATTACTAGAGGAAGTATTTCAAAAGTGGGACTCACTGATAACCACTAGCACACATATAACAACCAGACCGGCACCACTGACCCCACTTCTGGGGAATTCCGACCTCCCATTCATGACAAAGCATAAACTACCCCCAAACAAACCGAGTCAATTGAAAGACCACATAATCAATACAGTTATGTGCGAGGGGAAAATGTTACCACTGGCGGGCCTAGCAGAAACAATAGGTGAACACCCACAAAACTGGTATATACATGCACAGTTATCTCATTTTGTGAACACACATAAATCACAAAACAACCTAAATAGACGACTCACACGCTTTGAAAACCTGTGTACTACACCGCTCCCCCCCCCCCCCGTCACCTTATTTCAAAATTATACAAATTGCTAATGAACGTTGACGAGAAGCAACTACCCTCATATTGCCATAAATGGCCCAGAGAATTAAACTCAGAAATTTCATATACAGAATGGAAGCGGATTTTCCGCAACCACAAAAAAGCATCAGTCTCTGCCAAAGTTCAGGAAATGAACTTTAAATTTATATCCAGGTGGTATCTTACTCCTGTGAGATTACAAAAAATTTACAAACAGGCGAGTGATAGGTGTTGGAGGGGATGCGGAGTGGCTGCAGATATGCATCACGTGTGGTGGGGCTGTGAAAAGGTGGGAAATTTCTGGGAAAATGTCATAAGATGCATAAACAAAACTCTGGACACACAAATAGCCATAGACCCTAAAATACTATTGTTTCATAACCTACCAAACTTTAAAGACGACTCCAAACAAAACCTCTTGTTTATAATGATTAATAGTGCTAAATCCCTGATACCGCTAAATTGGAAATCTGTGGAAGTCCCTAGCCTGATTCATTGAAACAGCAAGTGGACAATCTCCTCCTTATGGAAAGATACCACTTCCTCGAGACAGGCAAACTAGAGACTCATGAATATATGACGATGCGATGGAACGCGCATAAGAACGACTGACATAGAAACACAATCAGATTCAGGGTGTTTCGGCTACTAGACCAACACCAAAAATTTCGCCAAAAATACTCTCTGCAGTTAGTCTTGCCCTGACAACTCCCACAACTTCCTCCCCTCCCACCCCTTCCTACCCTACTACTCCACCCTTAATGCCATTTAAACTATTACAACTTGTTACATGCATCATATACATACGAAGTAGTTGAACAATTATAGACTTTGCTCAGCCCAAAAGCGGCTGGAGAAAACACTTGGGATTGGTGGGGGTTAAATTATATAATTAACAACGAGCTCAGAAAAGACTCAAACCTGTCAATCTACAATTTTCAGTAGCCATTACTGTTTATTTATGTTGTTTTTCTGGAATGTTATATAGGCTCATATTGTAACCAGAGCCAAGTTTGTATATGGGATTTTATGCTAATAAAGCTCTTTGGAAAAAAAAAAAAAGAAAAGGACTGATGGCTTTTGGATAGCCTGTGATGTGCCCACTGTTTAGTGGATGGTTAGCAGTCTGTCAATTAGGATTTGATGTCTCTTTTCAGCTGCTCTTACTTGCTGGCAAGTATTCTTTTCATAGTCATCCTGGTATGACTGTAGCGTGTGGGTCGACTCAGGTGTTCACTTACCTGGGCTTGCTGCACATGTTCGATCTGTGAATATTTAGTTATTCTGAGTTATCTGTAACTTGAGGACTTTGTCTTCAGTTGTCTTTTAAGATGCGATGCATTGTATTTAGGGGAAGTTTTCTTCTCGTTTTTTGTTTCCGGACTTAACCTTGTGGTTTCTGTGTATTCCAGGGTCTGACCTGCTGTTTTGGTCTAATGGTGAGCTTAGCAGATTCACTCCCTGAAGGTTGAGATTTTGCATACCCAAAGTGTGTGCTGTGGTTTCTCATTGCCGCCTGTCTGTTTCTCAAGATTGTTTCGTGTCTCTGTGAGCTTGGCTTGGTTCTCGGGGTTCCTTTTTTTATTTGGAACCAGTTGCACTTTATTTTGGGTCCCTTTGGGGATCCTTGATTTTTTTTCTTTCACGTTTTCTCCTTTTTTGGGGAGTTTTTGGTGCTTGATCCCTTTCTCTAGTAAGGGCTGGGACATCGGGGACCGACTGCTGGGCGGCGGTGTCTCCTGGAGGCGGGAAGGCTCAGTCGAGTCCTTTCTGCAGGTCTCTAGCAAGATTTAATGGACTATCTGCGGGTCAGTGTCCTTGGGGCCTTTTCCTTTTTCTAAGTTTTATCGGCTTTGGACGAAGCATTTTTTTTGGGTGGGTTTGTAGGCCTGGTGCCCTCAGAATAGGCCGCCTTTTGTACCCTCCCGTTTTGCATTCAGTGTCCTCTATAGCTTGGGTATTGTTTTCCCAAAAGTAATGAATGCAGCTGTGGACTCTTTCCATTTATAAAGAAAATCATAAATTATGCTTACCTGATCATTTTATTTTCTTCAGATGGAAAGAGTCCACAGCTCCCTGCCCGTGTGTTTCTATGTGGCGTCTGTTATTTTTATTCTTCTGGCACCTTTTCACCCTGATATTTCTTCTACTGTTCCTTGTTCCACCGCAGACTGGGGGATGAGGAAGTGGGAGGGGTATTTAAGCCTTTGGCTGGGGTGTCTGCCTCCTCCTGGTGGCCAGGTTCTGAATTCCCAAAAGTAATGAATGCAGCTGTGGACTCTTTCCATCGGAAGAAAAGAAAATTATCAGGTAAGCATAATTTATTATTGCTATGGTTATAACATTAATATTTGGCGGTACCATTACAGAACAAACGGTGCTTATGTATGCAGCTGAAATCATCCAGCGAGTACGGTACATGTTCTGCAACACACTACCTCCAAGACTTTTCTTCTACTTTGTAGGATCACTATTGTTCGCTCTGTCAGACTGTCTCCCACCTTACAAATTTTTAAACGTTCTTTGTAAACTTACCAGTTTAGAGGAGCTTATCATCTTGTCTTCTAATATTCCAGCAGCGCGTGTCACCTGTGTAAGCTTGCAGCTGCCTTTTCACTGTTCTTGCAACTACAAACTATTATGTAAGCTCAGACCAGCAACACCTCTTGTATCGTGCCTTCTAGATTGTACGCTTTTCAAAGCAGGGCTGCTCTTTCCCTTTATGAAATTACACTTTAAACTCTCTAATTTGCCTAATCTAGTGAATTTATTATTTTGCAAGCCTGGCCTAGGATTGTTCATGCTACACCCCTGGACTTTAAGTCTTTCTTTCAATAACAATTACAATTAGCGCTGCGGAATCTGTTGGCTCTCTACAAATAACCGATAATAATAATAACAATTACACATTGGATGTCACAGGATATTTCTGTTGTTCATATGAAGGAACAACATTTACACATGTTGAAATTTGTTCACCTGATGATAAAATGTGAAATAAAGCTGCTTAAACTGAGACCATTACAGCAGCTACCTATAAATACTCATTGTCTGATAGGTACATTTTTTTGTAATGCTCCGTTCATTAGATGATGGGTAAAATACCAATAAATTAACTAATGATTGTGAACATGAATGTCATACCCAGTGCTGCTGTATAGAGCTTTCACGTCACATTTTCCAGGCAATAAAATGGGGTCTTTTCACATAGTTTTTAATGCCTTGATTTGACAACATTTCACTATCAGTGGTACGGTTATTTCTTCTTTTCTCATGACTTTTATCTAGCAATTAGTTTTGTCTGCCCAATTTATCTGGGAAGTTTATTTTGGTGAAATTAGATCTAATGGGGAATCAGGAAAATTTTTGTTGTTTTAAAGAGATGGAAAATTGGTGATAAAAGTAAACTGGAAAGTTGTTTAAAATTACATGCCCTATTTGAATCATGAAAGTTTTTTTTTTCTTTTGCAAAATGTACCGAGTCCACGGTTTCATCCTTACTTGTGGGATATTATCCTTCCCTACAGGAAGTGGCAAAGAGAGCACCCACAGCAGAGCTGTCTATATAGCTCCCCCCTTAACTCCACCCCCCAGTCATTCTCTTTGCCGGCTCTAAGCAGGAAGGGTAAAGTGAAAGAGGGGATAAACAAAATAATTTTCATTCCTTTCGAAACTTCAAAGGTGGTCCCGCTTCCTCTTCCCCTGCTGAAAGGCAAGAGGGGAACTTTCCTCAATCCAAGTCAGTCTACAGACCTAACCAGGCTTGGAACAAAGGTAAACAGGCCAAGAAGCCTGCTGCTGCCACCAAGACAGCATGAAGGGGTAGCCCCCGATCCGGGAGCGCATCTAGTAGGGGACAGACTTTCTCTCTTTTCTCAGGCTTGGGCAAGAGATGTTCAGGACTCCTGGTCTTTAGAAATCGTAACCTTGGGATACCTTCTAGACTTTAAGGATTCTCCTCCAAAGGGGAGATTTCATCTTTCTCAATTGTCTGCAAACCAGACAAAAAGAGAGGCGTTCTTAGGCTGTGTAGAAGACCTACATACCATGGGAGTGATCCGCCCTGTTCTGAAAGCAGGGCAAGGGTTTTACTCCAATCTTTTTGTGGTTCCCAAAAAGGAGGGAACCTTCAGACCAATCTTAGATCTCAAGATCCTAAGCCAATTCCTCAGAGTCCCATCCTTCAAGATGAAGACCATTCGGACTATTTTACCAATGATCCAGGAGGGTCAATATATGACCACCGTGGACTTAAAGGATGCATATCTACACATCCCTATTCACAGAGATCATCACCAGTTCCTCAGGTTCGCCTTTCTGGACAGGCATTACCAGTTTTTGTGGCTCTTCCCTTCGGGTTGGCCACGGCTCCAAGAATTTTCACAAAGGTGCTAGGGTCCCTTCTGGCGGTCCTAAGGCCGCAGGGCATAGCAGTGGCGCCTTATCTAGACGATATCTTAATTCAAGCGTCGACTTTCCAACTAGCCAAGTCTCACACGGACATCGTGTTGGCCTTTCTAAGATCTCATGGGTGGAAGGTGAACGTAAAACGGAGGTCAGGAAATCAAAAATTTTAGCCACCTGCCGAGCTCTTCATTCCATTCCTCGGCTGTCAGTGGTTCAGTGTATGGAGGTAATCGGACTAATGGTAGCGGCAATTGACATAGTTCCGTTTGCTCGCTTACATCTCAGACCACTGCAACTATGCATGCTCAGACAGTGGAATGGGGATTATGCAGATTTATCTCCTCCGATAAATCTGGATCAGGAGACCAGAGATTCTCTTCTTTGGTGGTTGTCACAGGATCACCTGTCCCAGGGAATGTGTTTCCGCAGGCCAGCGTGGGTTATAGTGACGACAGACGCCAGCCTTCTGGGCTGGGGTGCAGTCTGGAATTCCCTGAAAGCACAGGGTTTGTGGACTCAGGAGGAGGCCCTCCTACTGATAAATATTCTAGAACTGAGAGCGATATTCAATGCTCTTCAGGCGTGGCCTCAGCTGTCTTCGGCCAGATTAATCATATTTCAGTCGGACAACATCACGACTGTGGCTTACATCAATCATCAGGGGGGAACAAGGAGTTCCCTAGCGATGATAGAAGTTTCCAGAATAATCCGATGGGCAGAAACTCACTCTTGCCATCTATCAGCAATCTATATCCCAGGGGTAGAGAACTGGGAGGTGGATTTTCTAAGTCGTCAGACTTTTCATCCGGGGGAGTGGGAACTCCATCCGGAGGTGTTTGCTCAACTGATTCAGCTATGGGGCACACCAGAATTGGATCTGATGGCGTCTCGTCAGAACGCCAAACTTCCTTGTTACGGGTCCAGGTCAAGGGATCCTCAGGCAATACTGATAGATGCTCTAGCAGTACCCTGGTCGTTCAACCTGGCTTATGTGTTTCCACCATTCCTTCTCCTTCTGCGTCTGATTGCCAGAATCAAACAGGAGAGAGCTTCAGTGATTTTGATAGCACCTGTGTGACCACGCAGGACTTGGTATGCAGACCTGGTGGACATGTCTTCTCTTCCACCATGGACTCTACCGCTGAGACAGGACCTTTTGATTCAAGGTCCGTTCAAGCATCCAAATCTAATTTCTCTGCGGCTGAGTCGGTCATAGATACCTTGATTCAGGCTCGAAAGCCTGTGACCAGGAAAATCTATCATAAGATATGGCGTAAATATCTTTATTGGTGCGAATCCAAAGGTTACTCATGGAGTAAGATCAGGATTCCTAGGATTTTGTCCTTTCTCCAAGAAGGATTGGAATAGGGATTGTCGGCTAGTTCCTTAAAAGGACAGATATCTGCTTTGTCTATTCTATTGCACAAGCGTCTGGCAGATGTCCCAGACGTTCTGTCAGGCTTTAGTTAGAATCAAGCCTGTGTTTAAACCTGTTGCTCCGCCATGGAGTTTGAATTTAAAGTTCTTCAAGGGGTTCCGTTTGAACCCATGCATTCCATAGATATTAAGCTTCTATCTTGGAAAGTTCTGTTTCTAGTTGCTATCTCTTCAGCTCGAAGAGTTTCTGAACTATCTGCATTACAATGCGACTCGCCTTATCTTTTTTTCCATGCTGATAAGGTGGTTTTGCGTACCAAACCTGGATTCCTTCCTAAGGTTGTTACTAACAGGAATATCAATCAGGAAATTGTTGTTCCTTCTCTGTGTCCTAATCCTTCTTCTAAGAAGGAACGTCTGTTGCACAACTTGGACGTGGTTCGTGCTTTGAAGTTTTTTTTGCAAGCAACCAAAGATCTCCGTCAAACTTCTTCTTTGTTGTCTATTCTGGAAAGCGTAGAGGTCAAAAGGCTACGGCTACCTCTCTTTCCTTTTGGCTGAAAAGCATCATCCATTTGGCATATGAGACTGCTGGACAGCAGCCTCCCGAAAGGGTTACAGCTCACTCTACTAGAGCGGTGGCTTCCACATGGGCTTTTAGAAATGATGCTTCTGTTGAACAAATTTGTAAGGCTGCGACTTGGTCTTCGCTTCATACCTTTTCCAAATTTTACAAATTTGATACTTTTGCTTCGGTGGCTATTTTTGGGAGAGAGGTTTTGCAAGCAGTGGTGCCTTCCGTTTAGGTTCCTGTCTTGTCCCTCCCTTCATACGTGTCCTGTAGCTTTGGTATTTGTATCCCACAAGTAAGGATGAAACCGTGGACTCGGTACATCTTGCAAAATAAAACAAAATTTATTTTGCGATGTACCGAGTCCACGGCCCGCCCTGTCTATTCAAGACAGATAGTATTTTTTTATTGAAAATTTCAGTCACCTCTGCACCTTTATAGTTTCTCCTTTTTCTTCCTAAGCCTTCGGTCGAATGACTGGGGGGTGGAGTTAAGGGGGGAGCTATATAGACAGCTCTGCTGTGGGTGCTCTCTTTGCCACTTCCTGTAGGGAAGGATAATATCCCACAAGTAAGGATGAAACCGTGGACTCGGTACATCGCAAAAGAAAGAAATTTATCAGGTAAGCATAAATTTTGTTTTTTGTTTTGGACTTGACTGTCCCGTTAAGCCTTATATTTTCTTGATTAATTTTCTTTTACAGCATTCAACACATTTCTCCTATTATAACAGTATAGTTTATCATTTTTAGTTATATGTACGGCACATACAGGAAAGCTGTTGTGTTTAAAGGTGGTGTCACATGTCTGTGCAAGTTGGTGGTAGAGCGGTCAGTGAATACTGTTGTAGAAATGGACTAGCTAAAGGAAACCATTAAAGGAAGACTTTATTTCTTGTCTTCTTTTCTTTTTCTCAGTGGCAATAATTAGTCTTATGCTAAAAAGTATTTTTGTTCAGTTTGGAAGTTTTCCTTTAGTCTATTCAATGGTGATTTTCTTTACTATCCTTTTAACCATCTTATAAAGCCAAAATGAAATGTTCATGATACAGATAGAGCACGACATTTTAAACAACTTTTCAATTTTATATCTGTTATCAAACTTGAAATCTAGGTAGGCTGATGGGAGCTTAGGAGCGTGCACTTGTCTATGGCAGCAGTGTTTGAAACTTTGTATAACATTGCTGTAAACATTGTTGTAGACACGTGCACTCACCTAGGATTACTTTTTTAACAAACGATACCCGAGAATTAAGCTAAGTTGCTAATAGAAGTAAATTGAAAAGTTGTTTATAAAGTTCTATTCAATCCATTAAAGTTTAGTTTTGAGTTAAGTGTCCCTTTTATGAGTTTTCATGTTTGTTTTTCTGCAACATACTGCTTTAGTTTAGTTTGTGGTTTACACAGAATAGATGTATTCTGATGCTCAGTAACCAAGGCCATAAGTTAAGTACATAAAGAAGTCGGTCCTTGCCATAGAGCACACTGGCTACTAGGTTTTATTCAGCAGGAGTAACATTAAAGGGACAGTATACACCAATTTTCATATAACTGCATTTAATAGACACGACTATAAAGAATAAGATGCACAGATACTGATGTAAAAATCCAATATAAAACTGTTTAACAACTTGCTTAGAAGCTCTGTTTGCTTGACAGATATTTTACCTAATATCTAGACTAAATATTCCCTGATATCCACTAACCAACATACAGTTTACTATACCCTAACATATAAATACTCTTTAAATTAATCCTGTTGTAGTTTTTTGTAGACTTGTGCATTTGGTAGTTTCGTTCACTGGCCAATGCGGAAGAAGCTGACCGTTCACAGCATTCGGCTCTTTTCAGATTTGTGCAAATCCAAAAAGAGCTGAATGCCGCAAGTGGTCGCCGCCTTACACGATCTGCAGTGAATGAAACAAATGAATGCACGTTAATGTGTGTGTTCTGTAGAAGGTATATACCAATATATCTGCAGCAGGCAATGTATAGATAATAGATCATTGTCCGTCTTCTCTCCTGCAGGTGGATTATAAAGCAGACGAGTGGCTCATGAAGAACATGGACCCACTAAATGACAACGTGGCAACCCTGCTTCATCAGTCCTCAGACAAGTTTATTGCAGAACTATGGAAAGATGGTATGCAAACAAAACATGTTAAAGGGACATAAAACCCACATTTTTTTCCTTTCATGATTCAGATAGAACATACAATTTAAAACAACTTTTCAATTTACTTCTATTATCAAATGGTCTTTGTTTTCTTGTTATCCTTTGTTGAAAAGCAGGGCGTTCAGGAGTGTGCACGTGTCTGCAGCACTATGGCAGCAGATTTGCAACAACAGCGTTTGATGGTAGCACTATTTCCTGTCATGTAGTGCCCCAGACTAGATATCTCTTTAACAAAGAATAACATGAGAATGAAGCATATGATAATAGAAGTAAAAACGTTTTAAAAATTGTATTTTCTATCTGAATCATGAAAGAAACATTTTGGGGTTTCATGTCCCTTTAATGTCATTCAACAATTGTCTTCTCACTTTCTGAGACTGCTAGAATGTTAAATTATGGAATCACACTGATTTTCCTGGTATTTTATTGTGGCAGCACATGAAGCGTGAGTTTTAGACCATTGGGTTAATAAGCCATTCACTTTATGTAACCTTCACTCTCCCTCCTTTTATTTATTTATTAAAGGGAAACTAAACCCAAGCTTTTTCTTTCATGATTCAGATAGAGCAGGCAATTTTTAGCAACTTTCTAATTTACTCTTATCAATTTTTCTTCACTTTCTATCTTTATTTGAAAATCAGGAATCTAAGCTTAGGAGCCGGTCCATTTTTGGTTTAGCACTTGGGTAGCGCTTGCTGATTGGTGGCTAAATGTATCATGTGACAGCCTTCAGCCAATCACAATTGACCTAAGTGTCCCTTTAAACACTGTATGACTAAAACAATAATTCAGTATGGGAACAGATGAAACAGCATGTTGAGGGACGTACATGTAGAATGAGATGGGAAAGGATTGGGGAAAAGTAAAAGAGGAGATTTGAGATGAGTAAAGAAAAAAGTTTGGGAACATTTATAGATAAGTGTGAAGCAGATACAGGAGACTGTTGATGAGAGAAAAGTGAGATTATACCAGATAAAATATTTGGTGGATATGGGCAGTCAGACATGTAGATATATTGTGAATGGATTATGGAAATGCTGATTTCATTATTTGAATCAGCATGGGGAGAAATGCACACTTTATAGACAGAGATGCAGCAGACTAACTACTACTAGGGAATTACCTGCATTAAATCCAGCGTATACAAGTATGAATTCTGAAGGACATGGGCCGATTAACCATAGATTACATTAGGTCATAGTGGCCATCAGTAGTTTTTGTCTAATGAGATCTGAATGGTATTAGAAGATAATCTCAACTGTTAATTAATGGAGCTCGGGTAGCACCATTTGAGACGTGCTTGGTAATTAATGATGCCCAGTTAAATGGGCGGAAGAATGTCCAGCTGTGTATTAAAAACAAATAGGTTTGAGTAGATTTTGTAATCAGCATTGTTAATACAAGAAAAAAAGAACAGATCCCTTTCTCAATTTAGGGAATATGATGAAAACTGTAGTAAAAAGTAATTAATGTTGCTTTAGAAGTGTATTTTGTGTTTTATTTGTTAGATACCAAATTGCTATAGAAGTATTCACAGTGCTACGAATTATACACTGGTGGTAAGAGAATACTTGTCACTGAGTTTAGCATTCCCATCTGCCTGTGTGTATATATCCAGTTGAAAGAGGAGATGTTTGCAGAATGGGTTTTTTTTTCTCTTAGTATCTAATCTCCTTTGTTAAAGTTAAATGGTTTTGGAAATTCATTTAATCTATACCACCCACTTACTCTACACAACTTTTAAATAAGAACATCGTAATGTGTTGCTGGTCCCATTAATATATAAAAATTAGGCATGAGCATAAATTCGTATTCGTTACAGAAACAACTGCAGAATATTTCCAGAGGCAGCAGCATTCGGCTATTTTCAGTGCCAGATTTATTAGTGTAAAATTGCAACACACAAATATAGCTATTTTTTCAGCACCAAAAATAGCCAAATGTTTGCTGTATGCAGCAGTATTCAGTATTCGTCTCTAGTAAATGCATTTTGCTCATCTCTTCCTCCTACTATTGGTAAATAAGGAAAGCATTAACTTCTTCACCAACTTATCCCCCCCCCCAGTGGACCGCATTGTTGGCCTCGACCAGGTAGCTGGAATGGCAGAGACAGCATTTGGATCTGCGTACAAAACCAAAAAGGGAATGTTCCGCACAGTGGGGCAACTATACAAGGAATCACTGACCAAACTAATGGCCACGCTGAGGAATACCAACCCTAACTTTGTTCGTTGCATCATCCCCAACCACGAAAAGAGGGTATGTCTTGTAACTATGATTAATGAGCTAAGGAAATAGTTGTCAGTGTTAATAGTTAACTATCTGTTTATTGCCTTTATCTTAGGCGGGTAAACTGGACCCTCATTTAGTTCTTGACCAGCTGAGATGTAATGGGGTCTTGGAAGGCATCCGAATCTGCAGACAGGGATTTCCCAATCGTATTGTCTTTCAGGAATTTCGCCAACGGTAGGGTATAATTAAGCAGTTATAAATGTACCCTTACTGATTTTTTTTTTCTTCTGGTAAATGTAAGTCTTCAAATTCTAAAGTACAGTATTATTGAAGTAACCTTTTCCCACCAGTTAGCATAAAGTTATACTGAGTCTAACAATAATGAATATTCTTTATTGAATCTGCTCCTTACTGAACACTATTTCTTTTTAAAGACACAATGAGTCCACGGATTTCATCCCTACTTGTGGGATTTCACCTCCTGGTCAGCAGGAGGCGGCAAAGAGCACCACAGCAGAGTTGCTATATGTAGCTCCTCCCTTCCCTCCCACTCCAGTCATTCTCTTTGCCTGCGTTCGTGTAGGAAGAGGTAAAGTGAGGTGTTAGAAATAGATTCTTCAATCAAGAGTTTTTTGTTTTTAAAGTGGTGCCAGAGTGTTTTGCTTTGTCTAGGGTGTAGCCGTAGTCCATATCAGTCTCTTCAGTAGAGCTCTTGGTGGCTTTAAAGCAATGGGAACTGGTGGAACATAATTCTCACTGCGCCTCCCATACATTTCTGCTGCCCTTATTCTGATGGCCTAAGCAAGTCTAACTCAGGCTCTATCACTTTCCACAGGGCTATGGGAGGGAGAGGACCTCTTACACCTGCTGGACTGTCCTGCTGTCGGGCAGCATTAAGGTAAGTGCAAACTTTTTATTCTGGGAAGGATCAAAAACTCAGAGGAGAGTGAGCACTTTATTTTAAGTAACACATAAGGCTCAGCAATATGGGGCTAATTGTGATTGTGACATTATGCTCTCTAAGTATAGAGGGTTGTTTGGACAGCTTTAATGTACAGGCACTGGGGCTGGGAGTTAAGCTAGGTTTTTTCTTTAACATAGTTTTTTAATGTTCTGAGTGATGCCGGTCGGGTTGTGTTCTTTCTCTTGTTAAGTGTATCCAGTCCACGGATCATCCATTACTTATGGAATATATTCTCCTTCCCAACAGGAAGCTGCAAGAGTCCACCCACAGCAAAGCTGCTATATAGCTCCTCCCCTAACTGCCATATTCAGTCATTCTCTTGCAAGCCTCAACATAGATAGGAGGTCGTGAGAGTCTGTGGTGCTTTCTACTTAGTTTATTCTTCAATCAAAAGTTTGTTATTTTTAAATGGCACCGGAGTGTGCTGTTTATCTCAGGCAGTATTTGGAAGAAGAATCTGCCTGCGTTTTTCTATGATCTTAGCAGACGTAACTAAGATCCATTTGCTGTTCTCACACATTCTGAGGAGTGAGGTACTTCAGAGGGGGAATGGCGTGCAGGTTTTCCTGCAGATAAGGTATGTGCAGTAAAATATTTTTCTAGGAATGGAATTGACTAAGAAAATACTGCTGATACCGAAGTAATGTAAGTAAAGCCTTAAATGCAGCGATAGCGACTGGTATCAGGCTTATTAATAGAGATACATACTCTTGTAAAAATGTGTTTTAAAACGTTTGCTGGCATGTTTAATCGTTTTTTAACGTACATTGGTGATAACACTGTAATGTTGGTATAGCCTTAAATGCAGTAAAAGCGACTGGTATCAGGCTTATTAATAGAGATACATACTCTTGTAAAAATGTGTTTTAAAACGTTTGCTGGCATGTTTAATCGTTTTTTAACATATGTTTGGTGATAAAACTTATTGGGGCCTAAGTTTTTTCCACATGGCTGGCTTAAATTTTGCATAGAAACAGTTAACTGAAGCTTCCCACTGTTGGCTGTGGCAGTTTGTTGTGTCTGTTTTTAAAAATGTCTGTCGTTTTTTTTTGTTTTTTTTTTATCTGTTTTTTGCATTAAGGGGTTAATCATCCATTTGCAAGTGGGTGCAATGCTCTGTTACCTTATTACATGTACTGTAAAAATTTCGATTGTTTTACTGCCTTTTTTTTTTTCACTGTTTTTCAAATTTTGACAAAATTTGTTTCTCTTAAGGGCACAGTAACGTTTTATATATTTGCTTGTTAACTTGATTTAAAGTGTTTTCCAAGCTTACTAGTCTCATTATTAGTCTGTTCTAACATGTCTAACATAGAGGAAGCTCTGTGTTCATTATGTTTTAAAGCCATGGTGGAACCCCATCTTAGAATGTGTACCAGATGTACTGATTTCATGTTAAACAATAAAGATCATTTTTTGTCTTTAAAAACATTATCACCAGAGGATTCTGTCGTGAGGGTAGTTATGCCGACTAACTCTCCCCACGTGTCAGACCTTTTGACTCCCGCTTTAGGGACTCACGCTCAAATGGCGCCAAGTACATCAAGGGCACCCATAGCGTTTCTTTTACCAGGGGATTCTGTCGAGGGGAAAGTTATGCCGACTAACTCTCCCCACGTTTCAGACCCTTTGACTCCCGCTTCAGGGACTCACGCTCAAATGGCGCCAAGTACATCAAGGGCGCCCATAGCGTTTATTTTACAAGACATGGCAAAGGTGGTGAATAATATTCTGGCAGCAGTATTAGTCAGACTACCTGAAATTAAAGGAAAGCAGTTAGCTCTGGGGGTAGATACAGAGCATACAGACGCTTTAAGAACCATGTATGATACTACCTCACAATATGCTTAGTCTGTGGGTGATTTTTTTTGACTCAGGGAAGATGATTTAACCTGATTCTGATATTTCTACATTTAAAATTTATGCTTGAGAACCTCCACTTGTTGCTCAGGGAGGCTTTGGCTGCTCTGAATGAATGTGTACAATCGCAGGGCCAGAGAAATTGTGTAGACTGGATAAATAATATGCAGTGCCGGTGTGTACTGATGTTTTTCCAATACCTAAAGAGGTTTACTAAATTTTTTTTTTTTAATAAGGAATGGGATAGACCAGGTGTGCCGTTCTCTTCCCCTCCTATTTTTTAGAAGAATGTTTTCTAATAGTTACCACCACACAGGACTTCTGGCAGACAGTTCCTAAGGTGGAGAGAAGAGTTTCTACTCTAGCTAAGCGTACCACTACCTCTGACGAGGACAGTTGTGCTTTTTAGATCCAATGGATAAAAAATGTTTATTCAACAGGGTTTTATCCTGCAGCCCCTTGCATACATTGCTTCTGTCACTGCTGCTGCGGCGTTCTGGGTTGAGTCTCTTGATGAGGCTTTACAGTTAAGCGACTCCATTGGATGAATATATTTGACAAGCTTATGCTAGCCAATTCCTTTGTTTTCTGATGCCTTGTTCATTTGACTAGACTAACGGCTAAGAATTCTGTTTTTTACTATACTGGCGCGCAGAGCGCTATGGCTTATATCATGGTCAGCTGTCGTGACTTTAATAAATAAGCTACTTAACTTCCCTTCAAGGGGCAGACCCTATTCGGGCCTGGTTTGAAGGAGATTATTGCTTATATCACTGGAGGAAAAGGTCATGCCCTTCCTCAGGATAGGTCCAAATCAAGGGCCAAAAAAAAAAAAAAAAAAAAAAAGTCTAATTTTCGTGCCTTTTTAAAAACTTCAGGGCAGGTGTGGCATCCTCTAAGGCAAAACAAGAGGGAATTTTTGCTCAGTCCAAGGCGGTCTGGAGACAATCGGACCTGGAACAAAGATAAGCAGGCCAAGGAGCCTGCTGCTGCCTCTAAGACAGCATGTAGAACGGCTCCCTATCCGGTAACGGATCCTATAGGGGGCAGACTTTCATTCTTCGCCCAGGCGTGGGCAAGAGATGCCCAGGATCCCTAGGCATTGGAATTTATATCCCAGAGATATCTTCTGGATTTCAAAGATTCCCCCCCAAAAAAGGGGAGATTTCGCCTTTCACAATTATCTGCAAACCAGATAAAGAAGGAGGCATTCTTACATTGTGTACGAGATCCATCCAGTTCCAAGAGAGGAACAGGGACAGAGTTTTTACTCAAATCTGTTTGTGGTTCCCAAGGAGAGGGAACCTTCAGACCTATTTTGGATCTAAAGATCTTAAATAAATTCCTCAGAATTCCGTCATTTAAGATGGAAACTATTCGTACCATCTTAACTATGATCCAGGAGAGTCAATAGAGGACTACAATGGATTTGAAGGATGCTTATCCTCACATTGTGATGCATAAAGATCACCATCGTTTTTCAGGTTTGCCTTTCTAGACAGGCATTACCAGTTTGTAGCTCTTTCCTTTGGGATATCTACAGCCCCAAGAATCTTTATGGAGGTTCTGGGGTCGCTTTGGCGGTCCTTAGACCGCGGGGCATAGAAGTGGCCCCTTATTTAGACGACATCCTGATACAGGCGTCAAACATCCAAATTGCCCAGTCTCATATGGACGTAGTACTGGCATTTCTGAGATCACATGGGTGGAAAGTGAACAAGGAAAGAGTTCTCTATCCCCAATCTCAAGGGTTTCCCTCCTAGGGACTCTGATAGATTCTGTAGAAATGAAAATTTACCTGACGGAGTCCAGGTTGTCAAAGTTTCTAAATTTCTGCCGTGTTTTTTCATCCCATCCGCGCCCTTCGGTGGCTCAGTACATGAATGAAATCGGCTTAATTGTAGCGGCAAGGGACATAGTACCGTTTGCACGTCTACATTTCAGACCGCTGCAACTATGCATGCTCAGTCAGAGGAACGGGGATTACACAGATTTGTCCCCCTGTTAAACCTGGACCAAGAGACCAGAGATTCTCTTCTCTGGTGACTATGTCGGGTCCATCTGTCCAAGGGTATGACCTTCCGCAGGTCAGATGGGACAATTGTTACAATAGATGCCAGCCTTTTAGGTTGGGATGCAGTCTGGAACTCCCTGAAGGCTCAGGGATAGTGGACTTAGGAGGAGACCCTCCTTCTAATAAATATTCTGGAACTGGGATTGTAGCGGCAAGGGACATAGTACCGTTTGCACGTCTACATTTCAGACCGCTGCAACTATGCATGCTCAGTCAGAGGAACGGGGATTACACAGATTTGTCCCCCTGTTAAACCTGGACCAAGAGACCAGAGATTCTCTTCTCTGGTGACTATGTCGGGTCCATCTGTCCAAGGGTATGACCTTCCGCAGGTCAGATGGGACAATTGTTACAATAGATGCCAGCCTTTTAGGTTGGGATGCAGTCTGGAACTCCCTGAAGGCTCAGGGATAGTGGACTTAGGAGGAGACCCTCCTTCTAATAAATATTCTGGAACTGGGAGTGATATTCCATGCTCTTCAGACTTGGCCTCAGTTAGCAACTCTGAGGTACATCATACTCAGTCGGACAATATACACGACTGTGGCTTACATCAGCCATCAAGGGGGAACAGAAGTTCCCTAGCGATGTTAGAAGTCTTACAATAATTCACTGGACAGAGACTCACTCTTGTCTATCAGCTATCCATATCCCAGGTGTTGAGAACTGGGAGGTGGATTTTCTAAGTCGTCAGACTTTTCTTCCGGGGGAGTGGGATTTCCTCCGGAGGTCAAGACCAAGCAGGAGAGGGCTTTGGTGTTTTTGAAAGCGCCTGCGTAGCCACGCAGGACCTGGTATGCAGATCTGGTGGACATGTCATCCTTTCCATCACGGTCTCTGCTTCTGAGACAGGTCCCTCTACCTCAGGGTCCTTTCAACCATTTAAATAGAATCAATCTGAGATGGACTGCCTGGAGACTGAACGCTTGATGTTATCAAAGCATGGCTTCTCCGAGTCAGTCATTGATACCTTAATACAGACATGAAAGCCTGTCTCTAGGAAAATTGAACATAGATATGGTGTAAATATCTGATTGTTATGAATCCAAGGGTTACTCATGGAGTAAAGTCTGGATTCCCAGGATATTATCTTTTCTCCAAGATGTTTTTGAGAAAAGGGTTGTCAGCTAATTCCTTAAAAGGGGACAGATTTTTACTCTGTCTATTTTTTTTGCACAAGCGTCTGGCAGGTATTCTAGACGTTCAGGCATTTGGTCAGGCTTTGGTTAGATCCAAGCCTGTGTTTAAAACTGTTGCTCCGCCATGGAGCTTAAACCTGATTCTTAAGGTTCTTCAAGAAGTTCCGTTTGAACCTTTTTTGTTCCATAGATATCAATCTTTATCTTGGAAAGTTCCTTTTGGGTAGCTAATTCCTCGACTCGTAGAGTCTCCAAGTTATCTGTGTTACAATGTGATTCTCCTTATCTGGTCCTTCGTACGGATAAGGTAGTCCTGCGTACCAACCTGGTTTTTTTCCTAAGGTGGTATCTAACAAGTACATCACTCAAGAGATAGTTGTTCCATGCTTGTATCCTAATCCTTCCTCAAAGAAGGAACGTCTATTACACAATATTGGACGTGGTTTGTGCTTTAAAGTTTTACTTACAAGCTACTACAGTTTTCATCAAACGTTCACCTTGTTTGTTGTCTATTCTGGACAGAGGAGAGGGTCAAAAGACTTCAGCAGCCTCTCTGTTCTTTTGGTTAAAAAGCATAATTCATTTAGCTTATGAGACTGCTGGACAGCAGCCTCCTGAAGGAATTACAGCTCATTCTACTAGAGCTGTGGTTTTCACTTGGGCTTTTTTTAAATGTGGCTTCTGTTGAACAGATTTACAAGACGGAGTCTTGGTCTGCGCTTCATACTTTTCAAATTTAACAAATTTGATACCTTGCTTCTTCGGAGGCTATTTTTGGGAGAAAGGGTTTTTTACAGGCAGTGGTAACTTCCGTTTAAGTACCTGCCTTGTCCCTCCCATCATCCGTGTACTTTAGCTTTGGTATTGGTATTCCATAAGTAATGGATGATCCGTGGACTGGATACACTTAACAAGAGAAAACATAATTTATGCTTACCTGATAAATTTATTTCTCTTGTAGTGTATCCAGTCCACGGCCCGCCCTGTCACTTTAAGGCAGGTAATTTTTTCATTTGAACTACAGTCACCACTGCACCCTATGGTTTTTCCTTTCTCTGCATGTTTTCGGTCGAATGACTGAATATGGCAGTTAGGGGAGGAGCTATATAGCAGCTTTGCTGTGGGTGGACTCTTGCAGCTTCCTGTTGGGAAGGAGAATATATTCCATAAGTAATGGATGATCCGTGGACTGGATACACTACAAGAGAAATAAATTTATCAGGTAAGCATAAATTATGTTTTTTCTTACGCCCACATGGGCGGGGCTATGTCTTTGCTGTTTTCATAACAATCTGCGCAGTTTCAGTTCCTGGTTAATCAGGAGCTGTTTTCCGGGTACACAGTGTTTTTACACAGACACCTGGGACTCGCACTAGCACCCCATGGTCTTGTGTCTCAGAGCAAGCGGTTGCATAGTGTTTTTCAAGACCTTGTCATCGGACTGTTTGGAGATCAGAGTGGTGGATCCGGGCGGCAGGTAGGCGCTTCAGCAGAGATGCTGAGGCGTAGTGGTGTCTGAGGGTTTTTATTATTACGGCTACCTGCTGTAAAAATAGGACATTTATTTTCTGCAAGGAAAATAGTTTACTTTTAAATTTTAAAGTCACAGTATTTTTTCTGTCATTTAAAATTATTTAAACTAAATTGTTCTATTTAAATTTGGTTGGTTATTGGGACACTATTTTTTTTCTACCTGCTGCAAAAATGTTTTATCTCCAAAATTTAAAGGGCCAGTAACGGTTTTATTATTTTTTGCTATCCTACTGTGCTTCAACATGGACACAGGAGCTGTACAAAATGTTTTTTTGCTCCATGTGCTTGGATGCCAATGTGGAACCACCAATTCCTTTTTGTCCCTCATGCATTGAGAGGACTTTAAAGTATAGAGAAAAGATTTTTCATGAGCAAAATATTTCTAAGGCGGATGATTCTCAGGAATCTAATGCTGAGATTCAGAGTATGTCGCAGCTTTCTCCCCAAGCGTCCCAAGATTTAACGCCCGCACAAGCAGTGCCCTGTACTTCTACTCCAGTGATTGCTGGAATTACTTTAAAAGACATAGCTACAGTTATGTCTTCCACAATTTCTGATGCGTTGTCTGCTTTCCCTGTGCTACAAGGCAAGTGTAAGAGGAAGGACAACCATGTAGTAAATGAGGTTTCTGATACTATGGTGGCAATCTCGGAGGTACCCTCTCAGGTAGCTGAGTTGGAGGGTATGGAGGTTCTATCAGAAGGTGACGTTTCAGACTCTGAAGGTTCAATACATCTCCATCTCCTATTTTCAAGAAAATGTTTCCTATAGCGGACGCTGTCAGGGAAACTTGGCAGACGGTACCTAAGGTGGAAGGAGCTATTTCCACTCTTGCTAAGCGAACTACTATTCCCATTGAGAATAGTTGTGCTTTTAAAGATCCCATGGACAAGAAGTTGGAGGGTCTACTTAAAAATATTTATGTTCACCAGGGTCTGCTATTGCAGCCGGCTGTGTGCATTGCTACGGTCACTAGTGCAGCAGCCTATTGGTTTGATGCTCTGTCTGAATCTCTCAGAACTGAAACCACTTTAGAGTAGATCCAAGATAGGATTAAAGCTCTGAAGTTGGCTAATGCCTTTTATTACAGATGCTTCTCTGCAAATTACTAAATTAGCAGTTAAGAGTTCAGGGTTTTCTATTCTAGCCCGCAGGGCTTTATGGTTAAAACCTTGGTCTGCGGATGTGTCATCCAAGTCTAAGCTTCTAGTTATTCCTTACAAAGGAAAGACCTTGTTTGGTCCTGGCCTGAAGGAGATTATTTCTGACATCACGGGAGGTAAGGGTCACCTCCTTCCTCAGGATAAGAGAAATAAAGAAATAGGACGACAAAGTAATTTTCGTTCCTTTCGTAATTTCAAGGGAAATTCTTTCTCTAACTCCTCTAAACAAGAAGGAAACTATTCGCAATCTAAGTCTACTTGGAGACCCAACCAGCCTTGCAACAAGGGTAAACAGTCCAAGAAGCCTGCTGCATGAAGGGCATGCCCCCGATCCGGGACCTGATCTGGTGGGGGCAGACTTTCTTTCTTCGTTCAGGCTTGGGTACGAGACGTTCAGGATCCCTGGGCTATAGAGATAGTGTCCCAGGGATACAAACTGGAGTTCAAGAATTTTCCTCCCAGAGGAAGATTTCTTCTTTCAAGATTATCTGCAAACCAGATAAAGAAAGAAGCATTCTTACATTGTGTAAAAGACCTCTCCTCCCTGGGAGTAATTGTTCCCGTTCCAGCACAGGAACAGGGGCAGGGGTTTTATTCAAATCTGTTTGTAGTTCCCAAAAAGAGGGAATCTTCAGACCTATATTAGATCTCAAGAGTCTAAACAAGTTTCTCAGTTTTCCTTCATTCAAGATGGAAACTATTCGGACCATTCTTCCATTGATCCAGGAGGGTCAATTTATGACGACAGTGGATTTGAAGGATGTATACCTTCATGTTCCTATCCACAGAGATCATCACAAGTTCCTAAGGTTTGCTTTTCTGGACCAGCACTTTCAGTTTGTGGCTCTTCCTTTCGGGCTGGCCACGGCACCCAGAATTTTCATAAAGGTTCTGGGGTCTTTGCTGGCAGTTCTAAGGCCACGGGACATTGCGGTGGCGCCTTATCTGGACAATATTCTGATTCAGGCGCCATCTTGTCAACAAGCAGGGTCCCATACCGACATTGTACTGTCCTTCCTGAGGACTCACGGGTGGAAAGTAAATCTGGAAAAGAGTTCTTTAATCCCGAAAGCAAGGGTGACTTTCTTGGGAACTGTAATCGATTCTATATCCATGAGGATTTTTCTGACAGAGGAATCAAATCAAAGATTCTAGATACCTGTCGAGCCCTTTAGTCCAATCCTCGGCCGTCAGTGGCCCAGTGCATGGAATTAATCGGACGGATGGTGGCGGCAATGGACATCATCCCATTTGCTCGGTTTCACCTCAGACCTCTGCAGTTAAACATGCTCAGGCTGTGGAATGGGGATTATGCAGACTTATATCCTTGAATAACCCTGGAGCAGGAGACAAGGGATTCACTTCAATGGTGGTTGTCTGTGGATCATCTATCCCAGGGAACATTCTTTCGCAGACCATCCTGGGTGATTGTGACAACAGATGCCAGCCTTCTAGGGTGGGGGGCTGTCTGGGGTCCTCTAAAAGCTCAGGGAGTGTGGACTCCGGCGGAGTCTGTTTTTCCTATAAACATTCTGGAACTGAGAGCGATCTTCAATGCTCTTCTGGCCTGGCCTCAGTTGGCTTCAGCCCAGTTCATCAGATTCCAGACAGACAACATACCGACAGTGGCCTACATCAATCATCAAGGAGGAAAGAGGAGTTCCTTAGCAATGAGGTAGCCGAGATAATCTGGTGGGTGGAGGCCCATTCTTGTCATCTGTCAGCGATCCATATCCCAGGGGTGGACAACTGGGAGGCAGACTTTCTGAGCAGGCAGACTTTTCTTCCGGGAGAGTGGGAACTCCATCCGGAGGTGTTCTCCAACCTGATTCTCAAATGGGGTCGGCCGGAGTTGGATCTCATGGCATCTCGTCAGAATGCCAAGGTTCCGAGATACGGGTCGAGGTCCAGGGATCCCCAGGCAGAACGGATAGATGCTCTGGCGGTTCCTTGTTCCTTCAACCTTGCATACCTTTTTCCTCCGTTTGCGCTTCTGCCTCGAGTCATTGCTCGAATCAAACAAGAGAGGGCATCAGTGATCCTCATTGCACCTGCGTGGCCTCGCAGGATTTGGTATGCAGATCTGGTGGACATGTCATCTCTGCCACCTCAGGCTGTGGAATGGGGATTATGCAGACTTATATCCTTGAATAACCCTGGAGCAGGAGACAAGGGATTCACTTCAATGGTGGTTGTCTGTGGATCATCTATCCCAGGGAACATTCTTTCGCAGACCATCCTGGGTGATTGTGACAACAGATGCCAGCCTTCTAGGGTGGGGGGCTGTCTGGGGTCCTCTAAAAGCTCAGGGAGTGTGGACTCCGGCGGAGTCTGTTTTTCCTATAAACATTCTGGAACTGAGAGCGATCTTCAATGCTCTTCTGGCCTGGCCTCAGTTGGCTTCAGCCCAGTTCATCAGATTCCAGACAGACAACATACCGACAGTGGCCTACATCAATCATCAAGGAGGAAAGAGGAGTTCCTTAGCAATGAGGTAGCCGAGATAATCTGGTGGGTGGAGGCCCATTCTTGTCATCTGTCAGCTATCCATATCCCAGGGGTGGACAACTGGGAGGCAGACTTTCTGAGCAGGCAGACTTTTCTTCCGGGAGAGTGGGAACTCCATCCGGAGGTGTTCTCCAACCTGATTCTCAAATGGGGTCGGCCGGAGTTGGATCTCATGGCATCTCGTCAGAATGCCAAGGTTCCGAGATACGGGTCGAGGTCCAGGGATCCCCAGGCAGAACGGATAGATGCTCTGGCGGTTCCTTGTTCCTTCAACCTTGCATACCTTTTTCCTCCGTTTGCGCTTCTGCCTCGAGTCATTGCTCGAATCAAACAAGAGAGGGCATCAGTGATCCTCATTGCACCTGCGTGGCCTCGCAGGATTTGGTATGCAGATCTGGTGGACATGTCATCTCTGCCACCTTGGAGACTTCCGTTGAGGAAGGACCTTCTTATTCAAGGGCGCTTCCTTCACCCAAATCTAGTTTCTCTGAAGCTGACTGCTTGGAGATTGAACGCTTAATCCTATCCAAGCGGGGGTTTTCTGATTCGGTCATAGAGACCATGATCCAGGCTCGTAAGCCTGTGACTAGAAAGATCTACCATAAGATATGGCGTAAATATCTTTATTGGTGTGAATCCAAGGGCTACTCATGGAGTAGAGTTAGGATTCCCAGAATTTTGTCCTTTCTCCAAGAAAGATTGGAGAAGGGTTTATCGGCAAGTTCTCTTAAGGGTCAGATCTCTGCCTTGTCTGTTTTGTTACATAAACGTCTGGCGGATGTCCCAGATGTTCAATCCTTTTGTCAGGCTTTGGTTATAATCAGGCCTGTATTTAAACCAATTACTCCTCCATGGAGTTTGAATTTAGTTCTCAAAGTTCTTCAAGGGGTTTCTGTTTGAGCCTATGCATTCCTTAGATATTAAATTGTTATCTTGGAAAGTTTTTTTTCTTGTTGCCATTTCTTCAGCTCGAAGACTGTCTGTCTGAACTTTCGACATTACACTACAATTCTCCTTACTTTATTTTTCATTCGGATAAAGTAGTTTTACGTACTAACCTAGTTTTTCTTACTAAGGTTGTTTCAAACCGGAACATTAATCAGGAAATTGTGGTTCCTTCCTTGTGCCCTAATCCTTCTTCTCCAAAGGAACGTCTTTTGCACAATTTGGACGTGGTCCGTGCTTTAAAATTTTATTTACAACCGACTAAGGACTTTCGTCAGTCGTCTTCTTTGTCGTTTTCTCTGGGAAACGTAAGGGTCAGAAAGCTACGGCTACCTCTCTTTCTTTTTGGCTGAAGAGTATCATCCGTTTTGCATATGAGACTGCTGGACAGCAGCCTCCTGAAAGAGTTGCGGCTCATTCCACTAGGGTTATTGCTTCCTCATGGGCATTCAAAAATGAAGCTTCTGTAGAACAGATTTGCAAGGCTGCAACTTGGTCTTCTCTTCACACTTTTTCTAAATTTTACAAATTTGATACTTTTGCCTCGGTCGAGGCTGTTTTTGGGAGAAAGGTTCTTCAAGCAGTGGTGCCTTCCGTTTAGGTTCCCTGTCTTGTCCCTCCCTTATCCGTGTACTCTAGCTTTGGTATTGTATCCCACAAGTAAGGATGAAATCCGTGGACTCATCGTGTCTTTATGCTTACCTGATAAATTTTCTTTTTAGACACGATGAGTCCACGGCCCGCCCTGTTCTCTGAGACAGGTTATTATTTTTTGTAAACTTCAGACACCTCTGCACCTTGGCTTTTCCTTTCTCTTCCTAACTTTGGTCGAATGACTGGAGTGGGAGGGAAGGGAGGAGCTATATATAGCAGCTCTGCTGTGGTGCTCTTTGCCTCCTCCTGCTGACCAGGAGGTGAAATCCCACAAGTAAGGATGAAATCCAATTATTTTGGTCAAAATAAAATTATTTGGTCAAAATACTCCCTATCTGTCGCTACATAGATAAAGTGCATCTTTAAAGGTTTTATCATTTATAGGAGATTTAATTTTGAGTATTTAATTCTTTTGGCATCATGTGATCTAGGTATGAGATTCTTACTCCTAATGCCATTCCAAAAGGATTCATGGATGGGAAGCAAGCATGTGAGCGAATGGTAAGCTGCAATTTTTATTCAGAGATCCTACATTGCTAGGCTTTAAAGGCAATACACAAATCAATGTTCTCTCATTCACAGATCCGAGCTCTCGAGCTGGACCCAAATCTGTACCGCATTGGTCAGAGTAAAATCTTCTTCCGTGCTGGGGTGCTGGCGCATCTAGAGGAGGAGCGGGACCTAAAGATAACCGACATTATAATCTTCTTCCAAGCAATCTGCAGGGGCTACTTAGCAAGAAAGTGAGTTAACAGGGTGTGGTCTTTACAGTGTGCAAGGTGGGAGCTTGTTTGTAGAAAAAGACAACAAGAAGTACTGCACTGAAGTGTAGCTTGCTAAGCCCTGTAAGCTTATGGAAAACTTGTGCAGATGTGGTAACAGAATAGTGTAGCTGGTTCGATTTATATTTGATGACTGTGTAAATTAGTACCTGAGTTTCAAGAGACCTCTGCTTTGCGTAATACCCCATCCACCCTTAATGGGATGCAGTTTATTGCAAAACATAAAGACTAAACTGACTCACGGGTTGTATTTGTACAGCCCTAGTCTCTATTTTGGATTTGCATGTTTACAAAAACCCTTAGCACCTTATCCCTTTAGTATTATGATTGTTCAGCACTTGCAATGTGCTTTCAAGGAAGAGCAGAGATTCCAAGATATTTTGTGGGTTTCTGTAATTGTCATCACCTTGCACCTTTGTGTTGTTACTGCATCACTGTGACATACAAGTGTATCACTCCCAGGGCCTTCACAAAGAAGCAGCAACAACTGAGTGCTATGAAAGTCATGCAGAGGAACTGTGCGGCATATCTGAAGCTGCGTCACTGGCAGTGGTGGAGACTTTTCACAAAGGTATGTTTCTCCAACATAGGTGTGTCCGGTCCACGGCGTCATCCTTACTTGTGGGATATTCTCTTCCCCAACAGGAAATGGCAAAGAGCCCAGCAAAGCTGGTCACATGATCCCTCCTAGGCTCCGCCTACCCCAGTCATTCTCTTTGCCGTTGTACAGGCAACATCTCCACGGAGATGGCTTAGAGTTTTTTAGTGTTTAACTGTAGTTTTTCATTATTCAATCAAGAGTTTGTTATTTTCAAATAGTGCTGGTACGTACTATTTACTCAGAAACAGAAAAGAGATGAAGAATTCTGTTTGTATGAGGAAAATGATTTTAGCAACCGTAACTAAAATCCATGGCTGTTCCACACAGGACTGTTGAGAGCATTAACTTCAGTTGGGGGAACAGTTTGCAGTCCTTTGCTGCTTGAGGTATGACACATTCTAACAAGACGATGTAATGCTGGAAGCTGTCATTTTCCCTATGGGATCCGGTAAGCCATGTTTATTACGATTGTAAATAAGGGCTTCACAAGGGCTTATTTAGACTGTAGACATTTTTTGGGCTAAATCGATTGATATTAACACTTATTTAGCCTTGAGGAATCATTTATTCTGGGTATTTTGATATAATTATATCGGCAGGCACTGTTTTAGACACCTTATTCTTTAGGGGCTTTCCCAAAGCATAGGCAGAGTCTCATTTTCGCGCCGGTGTTGCGCACTTGTTTTTGAGAGGCATGGCATGCAGTCGCATGTGAGAGGAGCTCTGATACTGATAAAAGACTTCTGAAGGCATCATTTGGTATCGTATTCCCCTTGGGTTTGGTTGGGTCTCAGCAAAGCAGATACCAGGGACTGTAAAGGGGTTAAAGCTTAAAACGGCTCCGGTTCCGTTATTTTAAGGGTTAAAGCTTCCAAAATTGGTGTGCAATATTTTCAAGGCTTTGAGACACTGTGGTGAAAGTTTGGTGAATTTTGAACAATTCCTTCATGTTTTTTCGCAATTGCAGTAATAAAGTGTGTTCAGTTTAAAATTTAAAGTGACAGTAACGGTTTTATTTCAAAACGTTTTTTGTACTTTCTTATCAAGTTTATGCCTGTTTAACATGTCTGAACTACCAGATAGACTGTGTTCTGAATGTGGGGAAGCCAGAATTCCTATTCATTTAAATAAATGTGATTTATGTGATAATGACAATGATGCCCAAGATGATTCCTCAAGTGAGGGGAGTAAGCATGGTACTGCATCATTCCCTCCTTCGTCTACACGAGTCTTGCCCACTCAGGAGGCCCCTAGTACATCTAGCGCGCCAATACTCCTTACTATGCAACAATTAACGGCTGTAATGGATAATTCTGTCAAAAACATTTTAGCCAAAATGAACCCTTGTCAGCGTAAGCGTGGATGCTCTGTTTTAGTTACTGAAGAGCATGATGACGCTGATATTAATATCTCTGAAGGGCCCCTAACCCAATCTGAGGGAGCCAGGGAGGTTTTGTCTGAGGGAGAAATTACTGATTTAGGGAACATTTCTCAGCAGGCTGAATCTGATGTGATTACTTTTAAATTTAAATTGGAACATCTCCGCATTTTGCTTAAGGAGGTATTATCCACTCTGGATGATTGTGAAAATTTGGTCATCCCAGAGAAACTATGTAAAATGGACAAGTTCCTAGAGGTGCCGGGGCTCCCAGAAGCTTTTCCTATACCCAAGCGGGTGGCGGACATTGTTAATAAAGAATGGGAAAGGCCCGGTATTCCTTTCGTCCCTCCCCCCATATTTAAAAAATTGTTTCCTATGGTCGACCCCAGAAAGGACTTATGGCAGTCAGTCCCCAAGGTCGAGGGAGCGGTTTCTACTTTAAACAAACGCACCACTATTCCCATAGAGGATAGTTGTGCTTTCAAAGATCCTATGGATAAAAAATTAGAAGGTTTGCTTAAAAAGATGTTTGTTCAGCAGGGTTACCTTCTACAACCCATTTCATGCATTGTCCCTGTCACTACAGCCGCATATTTCTGGTTTGATGAACTGATTAAGGTGCTCGATAGTGACTCTCCTCCTTATGAGGAGATTATGGACAGAGTCAATGCTCTCAAATTGGCTAATTCTTTCACTCTAGACGCCTCTTTGCAATTGGCTAAGTTAGCGGCTAAGAATTCTGGGTTTGCTATTGTGGCGCGCAGAGCGCTTTGGTTGAAATCTTGGTCGGCTGATGCGTCTTCCAAGAACAAGCTACTAAACATTCCTTTCAAGGGGAAAACGCTGTTTGGTCCTGACTTGAAAGAGATTATCTCTGATATCACTGGGGGTAAGGGCCATGCCCTTCCTCAGGATCGGCCTTTCAAGGCAAAAAATAGACCTAATTTTCGTCCCTTTCGTAAAAACGGACCAGCCCAAGGTGCTACGTCCTCTAAGCAAGAGGGTAATACTTCTCAGGCCAAGCCAGCTTGGAGACCAATGCAAGGCTGGAACAAGGGAAAGCAGGCAAAGAAACCTGCCACTGCTACCAAGACAGCATGAAATATCGGCCCCCGATCCGGGACCGGATCTGGTGGGGGGCAGACTCTCTCTCTTCGCTCAGGCTTGGGCAAGAGATGTTCTGGATCCTTGGGCGCTAGAAATAGTCTCCCAGGGTTATCTTCTGGAATTCAAGGGACTTCCCCCAAGGGGAAGGTTCCACAGGTCTCAGTTGTCTTCAGACCACATAAAAAGACAGGCGTTCTTACATTGTGTAGAAGACCTGTTAAAAATGGGAGTGATTCATCCTGTTCCATTGAGAGAACAAGGGATGGGGTTCTACTCCAATCTGTTCATAGTTCCCAAAAAAGAGGGAACGTTCAGACCAATCCTAGATCTCAAGATCTTAAACAAATTTCTCAAGGTCCCATCTTTCAAGATGGAAACCATTCGAACTATCCTTCCTTCCATCCAGGAAGGTCAATTCATGACCACGGTGGATTTAAAGGATGCGTATCTACATATTCCTATCCACAAGGAACATCATCGGTTCCTAAGGTTTGCATTCCTGGACAAACATTACCAGTTCGTGGCGCTTCCTTTCGGATTAGCCACTGCTCCAAGGATTTTCACAAAGGTACTAGGGTCCCTTCTAGCTGTGCTAAGACCAAGGGGCATTGCAGTCGTACCTTACCTGGACGACATTCTGATTCAAGCGTCGTCCCTCCCTCGAGCAAAGGCTCACACGGACATCGTCCTGGCCTTTCTCAGATCGCACGGCTGGAAAGTGAACGTGGAAAAGAGTTCTCTATCCCCGTCAACAAGGGTTCCCTTCTTGGGAACAATTATAGACTCCTCAGAAATGAGGATTTTTCTAACAGAGGCCAGAAAGACAAAGCTTCTGGACTCTTGTCGAATACTTCATTCCGTTCCTCTTCCTTCCGTAGCTCAGTGCATGGAAGTGATCGGGTTGATGGTAGCGACAATGGACATAGTTCCTTTTGCGCGCATTCATCTAAGACCATTACAACTGTGCATGCTCAGTCAGTGGAATGGGGACTATACAGACTTGTCTCCAAAGATACAAGTAAATCAGAGGACCAGAGACTCACTCCGTTGGTGGCTGTCCCTGGACAACCTGTCACGAGGGATGACATTCCACAGACCAGAGTGGGTCATTGTCACGACCGACGCCAGTCTGATGGGCTGGGGCGCGGTCTGGGGATCCCTGAAAGCTCAGGGTCTTTGGTCTCGGGAAGAATCTCTTCTACCGATAAATATTCTGGAACTGAGAGCGATATTCAATGCTCTCAAGGCTTGGCCTCAGCTAGCGAGGACCAAGTTCATACGGTTTCAATCAGACAACATGACGACTGTTGCGTACATCAACCATCAGGGGGGAACAAGGAGTTCCCTAGCGATGGAAGAAGTGACCAAGATTATTCTATGGGCGGAGTCTCACTCCTGCCACCTGTCTGCTATCCACATCCCGGGAGTGGAAAATTGGGAAGCGGATTTTCTGAGTCGTCAGACATTGCATCCGGGGGAGTGGGAACTCCATCCGGAAATCTTTGCCCAAGTCACTCAACTTTGGGGCATTCCAGACATGGATCTGATGGCCTCTCGTCAGAACTTCAAAGTTCCTTGCTACGGGTCCAGATCCAGGGATCCCAAGGCGGCTCTAGTGGATGCACTAGTAGCACCTTGGACCTTCAAACTAGCTTATGTGTTCCCGCCGTTTCCTCTCATCCCCAGGCTGGTAGCCAGGATCAATCAGGAGAGGGCGTCGGTGATCTTGATAGCTCCTGCGTGGCCACGCAGGACTTGGTATGCAGATCTGGTGAATATGTCATCGGCTCCACCTTGGAAGCTACCTTTGAGACGAGACCTTCTTGTTCAGGGTCCGTTCGAACATCCGAATCTGGTTTCACTCCAGCTGACTGCTTGGAGATTGAACGCTTGATTTTATCGAAGCGAGGTTTCTCAGATTCTGTTATCGATATTCTTGTTCAGGCCAGAAAGCCGGTAACTAGAAAGATTTACCACAAAATTTGGAAAAAATATATCTGTTGGTGTGAATCTAAAGGATTCCCTTGGGACAAGGTTAAGATTCCTAGGATTCTATCCTTCCTTCAAGAAGGATTGGAAAAGGATTATCGGCAAGTTCCCTGAAGGGACAGATTTCTGCCTTGTCGGTGTTACTTCACAAAAAACTGGCAGCTGTGCCAGATGTTCAAGCCTTTGTTCAGGCTCTGGTTAGAATCAAGCCTGTTTACAAACCTTTGACTCCTCCTTGGAGTCTCAATCTAGTTCTTTCAGTTCTTCAGGGGGTTCCGTTTGAACCCTTACATTCCGTTGATATTAAGTTATTATCTTGGAAAGTTTTGTTTTTAGTTGCAATTTCTTCTGCTAGAAGAGTTTCAGAATTATCTGCTCTGCAGTGTTCTCCTCCTTATCTGGTGTTCCATGCAGATAAGGTGGTTTTACGTACTAAACCTGGTTTTCTTCCAAAAGTTGTTTCTAACAAAAACATTAACCAGGAGATTATCGTACCTTCTCTGTGTCCGAAACCAGTTTCAAAGAAGGAACGCTTGTTGCACAATTTGGATGTTGTTCGCGCTCTAAAATTCTATTTAGATGCTACAAAGGATTTTAGACAAACATCTTCCCTGTTTGTTGTTTATTCAGGTAAAAGGAGAGGTCAAAAAGCAACTTCTACCTCTCTCTCTTTTTGGATTAAAAGCATCATCAGATTGGCTTACGAGACTGCCGGACGGCAGCCTCCCGAAAGAATCACGGCTCATTCCACTAGGGCTGTGGCTTCCACATGGGCCTTCAAGAACGAGGCTTCTGTTGATCAGATATGTAGGGCAGCGACTTGGTCTTCACTGCACACTTTTACCAAATTTTACAAGTTTGATACTTTTGCTTCTTCTGAGGCTATTTTTGGGAGAAAGGTTTTGCAAGCCGTGGTGCCTTCCATTTAGGTGACCTGATTTGCTCCCTCCCTTCATCCGTGTCCTAAAGCTTTGGTATTGGTTCCCACAAGTAAGGATGACGCCGTGGACCGGACACACCTATGTTGGAGAAAACAGAATTTATGTTTACCTGATAAATTTCTTTCTCCAACGGTGTGTCCGGTCCACGGCCCGCCCTGGTTTTTTAATCAGGTCTGATAATTTATTTTCTTTAACTACAGTCACCACGGTACCATATGGTTTCTCCTATGCTATTATTCCTCCTTAACGTCGGTCGAATGACTGGGGTAGGCGGAGCCTAGGAGGGATCATGTGACCAGCTTTGCTGGGCTCTTTGCCATTTCCTGTTGGGGAAGAGAATATCCCACAAGTAAGGATGACGCCGTGGACCGGACACACCGTTGGAGAAAGAAATTTATCAGGTAAACATAAATTCTGTTTTTACCCACAATACCATAGCAAACATACTGAACTTAATCACAATTATATAGAAGGTATTTACCTGCAAAAAGCTGTAAAAGAAACCTTTAAGTAATTTATTTCATGTTGAATTGCTTCTGACAGCAAATGGATGGTCTTGTGTTGTTTTACAGGTAAAACCTCTGCTACAAGTTACTCGTCAGGAGGAGGAACTTCTGGCCAAGGATGAGGAGCTACTGAAAGTGAAGGAGAAGCAGACAAAGGTTGAGAGCGAGCTCATAGAGATGGAGAGAAAACACCAGCAGGTAAGTAAAAAAGACTCTTTGTGACATCCAACTTAAGACTTTATTGGGTTTGAAATTTTGTTGTACATTAGTATATCTTTTTGACAGATCGAGTCTCTGTTTGGTGGTTGATTTTTCACCCTTATTAGCCTGCAGTAGAGTCACAAAGCAATATGATTTTTTTTTTGCAGCTGTCTTTCAGCCAAGAGGTTAAGGAAATTGGCAAAGTTAGATAGAGGAAACTTTAACTTCTGTGTAACATTAAATACGAGCTGTCAAACAAGAGATACATGTAAAGAATTATAGTACAGAACAAGTGCTTGGTGCATTGTTCATAGCCTCCCGTTATTGTCTCCTTCCTCAGCTGGTAGAGGAGAAGAACATCCTTGCTGAGCAGCTTCACGCTGAGACTGAGCTCTTTGCTGAGGCAGAGGAGATGAGGGCCCGGCTGGCTATCAAGAAGCAGGAGCTGGAGGATATCCTTAGGGATCTAGAGATTCGTATGGAAGAGGAGGAAGAGAGAAACCAGATCCTACAGAATGAGAAGAAGAAGATGCAGACTCACATCCAGGTGTGTGATACCACTTGTGTGACTAGCAGCGTGCAGTTGCTGTGTTGTATTGTACAGTTCTGAAGTGGCATTTCTTAATAATTAGATTTTTAGGCTCTGCACAGGGTGAGAGTGGTCAGATGAGAAATACAGAGATGATTTTTCATATCTGACACACAGACTGACAGCTGTAGTATGGTGTCTTCTGCTGTATTTAGGATCTGGAAGAGCAACTGGATGAGGAGGAGGCTGCACGGCAGAAGCTACAGTTAGAGAAAGTAACTGCTGAAGCTAAAATTAAGAAGATGGAGGAGGACATCTTGGTGTTGGAGGACCAGAACTCAAAGTTCCTTAAGGTAAGTAGACCTCAGTCCAATTTTATCAAGGAAGAAGACTGACTGGGCCCCAATTAACCAAGAAACAGATCTTTAGCAGTTTTTTCAGATAATCCTTTATACAAACATTGTTTCACTTGTTTGTTTGTTTTTCTGATGTGGACATGGTGACTGGCAGTTATTTTCTTTACATATACATTATACAATACTGAATACAGGGATGTATAGATTTGGAGAAGATAGTTACCAATATTAACATTAACACAGCAAGGAAATACATTTTAGAGAAAAGTGTTAGACACCCTCTGACATTGGCGGGGTTGTAACATAGTAGATGAGGTTGAAAAAAGACCGAAGTCCATCAAGTTCAACCTATACAAATCTAATATACTTACCAAAAAAGCTCCAGTTGAGCTTAAATTAATCCCACTAAAAGGTGATCCATTTAATATTGTGTTCTGGCTTTACATATGAGCGATCTGTTATAATAGCACCTTATGTATTTTATGGTCAAATAAGCATGTGAGGTTTCAGAGTAAGTAGAAAAGTTTGGTTGAAACTTTGTATTGTGTTGGAATATAATTATAAGGAATTGCTCTTTTCTATGAGAAGTCACTTATTTGCTTTAAACAAATATCTTAGGAGAAGAAACTAATGGATGAGAGGATTGCTGAGTGCACCTCTCAGCTGGCAGAGGAGGAAGAAAAAGCCAAAAACTTGGCTAAACTGAAGAACAAGCAGGAGATGATGATTACCGATCTGGAAGGTATGTGTATGGTGTCATAATATACAGTGGAGCATTATCTCCTACAGTACATTCATATCTTGTGTGAAATACCAGACTTGTTTCATCTTAAAAGGATAGTCTAGTCATAATTAAACATTCTCATGATTCAGATAGAGCATGCAATTTTAATCAACTTTCTAATTTACTCCTATTATCAGTTTTTCTTTGTTCTCTTGATATCTTTATTTGAAAAAAAACAAGAATGTAAGCTTAGGAGCCAGCCCATTTTTGATTCAGTGCCTGGGTAGCGCTTGCTGATTGGTGGCTACATTTAAGAAATGTAGTCATGGGTGGTGGACCTGGTAATTTTTGTTGCATTTCAGATATTTTCTCTCATTTTCGCTTTACCTGCATAGAGTCTCATCCATATTTGTTTTTAATCTTTCTCTCCTTTTTTTCACCACTTATTTTACTTCTCTCCTTTTCTTACTCTTTCCATTATACAGAGAGACTCAAGAAGGAAGAGAAAACGCGTCAAGAGCTAGAGAAGGCAAAGCGAAAACTAGATGCAGAAACCACAGACCTGCAGGACCAAATTGCTGAGCTGCAGGCTCAAATTGAGGAGCTTAAGCTGCAGTTGGCCAAGAAAGAGGAGGAGCTACAAGCAGCATTGGCCAGGTGAGTTGAGAACCGGAATGGGATTGATGGCACAATTGGGCTATTTGATTTCGCTTACTAGGCATAACTTTTAGTCTCTTAGCTCTTAAACATGGAAGCAGCCTGCAATCATATTCTATCTCTCTGTCTGCAGGGGAGATGATGAGGTAGTGCAGAAGAATAATACTCTGAAACTGGTGCGGGAGCTGCAGGCTCAGATTGCTGAGCTGCAGGAAGATCTGGAATCAGAAAAGACCTCACGTAATAAGGCTGAAAAGCAAAAGCGAGACCTGAGCGAGGAGCTGGAGGCACTGAAGACTGAGTTAGAGGATACCCTGGATACAACTGCTGCCCAGCAGGAGTTAAGGTATTCTATGTAATACAGCTGATAAGAACCAAAGGCCCATCAAGTCTTCTCATGTTTGGTAGTTGTTCAACCATAGCCCTTGTTAATGGTGTCAATTTAATGAATATATATATATATATATATATATATATATATATGTATATGTGTGTGTGTGTGTGTGTGTGTGTGTGTGTGTATGTATGTATATATATGTATGTTTGTATGTGTGTATATATGTGTATGTATGTATATATGTATATGTGTGTATATATGTATGTATGTGTGTATATATGTATGTATGTATGTATATGTGTATATATATGTATGTGTATATGTATGTATATATGTATATGTGTGTATGTATGTGTGTATATATGTGTGTATATATGTATATGTGTGTATATATGTATATGTGTGTATATATGTATGATGTATGTATGTATATATGTGTATATATGTATGTATGTGTGTATGTATGTATGTGTGTATGTATGTATATATGAATGCAGAAGGCGCCGGATTTCTTCTTGTGAAAGTGCAACATTCTGAAATCTGGATTTAATTCTTAGTGTGAGAGCTGAATTCCGCAAGCTGCCGACTTCTTCTGCATTCATTTGCACCTGAAACCTCAAAGTGCACGTCTTTTTTCAACCTTTGGAATAGCCATTTATATATATAAATATATATATATATATATATATATATATATATATATATATATATATATATATATATATATATATATATATATTGTAATGGTTTAAATTAAAAACAATTCTCTCTTAGGACCAAGAGAGAACAGGAAGTGGCAGAATTAAAGAAAAACATTGAAGAAGAGACCAAAAATCATGAAGCTCAAATTCAAGAGATGAGACAGCGGCAGGCAACGGCCCTGGAGGAGCTGTCAGAGCAGCTAGAGCAGGCCAAGAGGGTAAGAGAGAGCCTGACATTACATGGTTAACACAGTGGGCTGAGGTCTGTGCCAGGCCCAGACGTATGGGTACTCGCGATATTCATGTGTAATGCTTCAATTCTGATTTCTACAACCAGCAGTAACAGCTACTGTAACGATCTATAGTCTGCTTTTCACTGCTTTTTGGGAAGAGACGTCTCCTGTTTCACTTGTGTTGAGCTGATTTTGTATCTATTTCTGTGCAGTTAAAAGTAAACCTGGAGAAAAACAAACAGACCCTGGAATCTGATAACAAGGAGCTGACTGTGGAGGTGAAGACTTTGCAACAGATGAAAGCCGAATCAGAGTACAAGAGAAAAAAACTGGAAGGGCAGGTGCAGGAGCTGCATACCAAGGTGTTGGAGGGAGACCGCCTACGGGCAGAGATGGTGGATAAGACCAGCAAATTGCAGGTACTGTTTACACCAGCATGAATAGCAACACAATGTGTTAAGGTTATCTTACTACATCTTAGGAGTATGTGCTGTTTATTTCTTGCAGAAAAAGGTTTGCTTTGATTTCTAGGTATTAGGGCTAAGGTTGGCTGTGGCTCTGTAGATGAACTTGTACAGCGCCAGCTGTGAAGTACAGACTCTTGAGTTGCAGGTTTCAGTGGTGTCTCTCTGGTGCCACCTGTAGGTCATATAAATAATTTGTACTGCACCAAAAAAAAGCAAAGAACTTTCTTTATATAATAATCTGATTTATGCTTTTTTTTGTTGCATCTGTATTCCTTGGTGTGCTTTATTGGAGGACTTTCTGGGTTTTGTTTTCTACATTAATGGGGAGAGTCCACAGCTGCATTCATTACTTTTGGGAATTCAGAACCTGGCCCCCAGGAAGAGGCAGACACACCCCAGCCAAAGGCTTAAATACCTCCCCCACTTCCCTCATCCCCCAGTCATTCTTTGCCTTTCGTCACAGGACGTTGGCAGAGAAGTGTTGGAAGATTTAACCCCTTAATGACCACAATGTACCCTGTATGTCACTGGTCGTTAAGGGTTTTTACAGGACATAATAGCACAAGTCTAGCAAGAACACGCTATTAATGCACTCCCTCCAGCAGGCTTTGTGGAATAGAGCAGTCTCAACGCTGGTAGCAAGACCGCGCTATATAACAATCAAGTCCCAAAAAAAGGCCAGCGACATACAGGGTACGTCGCTGGTCCTTAAGGGGTTAAGATAGTCTCTTATGGATGGTAGTACTCTTCGAAATGGGACTGGAGTTTTAAGTAATCCTGTCAGCCTCTCAGTGAGAGCATGGATGAATGTTAGAGTCCGTAGATGCAGAGAGAGTCTTTCTGCGAAACCATCCCGACTCATGTTAACAGCTCCTTAGCAATCAGCGTTGACGAGTTTCGCTCCCTGCTTTCTTCACTCAAGTCCATGTCAGAAGTGAAGCTAATACTATCTGTCACACTCGAAGGGCCGTGTTCCTGTTCCACCGCATAGATTCACGTAAGATCGTTTCATTTTACTTTGATGATGTGAATGTAATGTAAACGAAGAAGTCAGCATCTCAGTGGGACTCCTGTATCTTATGGAATCATGGGTTAATATCTCCTGAGGGGGGTTATTGAACAGGGGGGACTTTAATAATGTTTGTTATTTGATTGTGTCTGCTAATGTGTAGTGTAAATTGGGCTTGTGGCTATATCGGAACATAACAGCCTTTTTGTCAGGCTGCACGGCCCTGGTGGCCTTGGCATGCTTTTTCTGGTCTGCACGGTGTACCTTGTGACTAGGCTTGCTCACGTTCTGTTCTCCTCTATTTCTGTATTCCTGACCGTGTGGCGACGGAGAGAATCTGTTCGCTAGCTGTCTGGGTCACAGGAGGTGGTGAGTGCCCCAGCCATTGGGGGGTGTAGGCCGCTTGTTTCCTCCAGAGGTTATGGCACGGTTCCACATTGGCGCATTTACATCTTCCAGAGAGGGAGGTGTTGCTGAGATACTGTCCGTGTTCTGCTAACCAGGGCTCGTCAGGCGTGGGATCGTCTGGGTCAGGTCAGCCATCTGGGGAAGCGGTTTCCTCTGAAGCTTCAGGGGTCCAACCCTCGGGCCAGGGTCGTCACTTGCCCCGGGGGAGGTAAGTCTTGTTTTTTGTTATAGAGTGGCGCTCCTTCGTGTCCTGCTGCGGCATGTTTTGACAATGCTGGAGGATCTCAGTCCTAATAGGTTGGGGGATCCGCGGTCTTCTGTTCCAGACGGCAAGCTGGGTTAGACGTGTGGGGATGCAGTTATTCTCCTTATCGTCTCCAATTTCCTTTTTTTGGGGGTATCTTATTCCAGTTCTGAGCTTTGAAGGAATGGGGTCTCTGATTGGCTGGTCCTGTTAGTGTACCTATTCTTCTTGGGTGTTTTATTTCTTTTGGAAGCTTATGTCTGTTATAATTTTTCCATTGGGAAACATTTCTTCTCTGGAATTTGATACTGGCGATTTTGTGGTCGCTTGAGCACTTCTGCGGAAGTCGCAGGTTAAGGTTTCAGTACATTATGTCCTTAGTTTTGTCGATCCTATGGGATCTTGATTTTCATCTAAAGGGGAGGAGAGTCCACAGCTTCATTCATTACTGTTGGGAATTAAGAACCTGGTCACTAGGAGAAGGCAAAGACACCCCAACCAAAGGCTTAAATACCTCCCCCACTTCCCTCATCCCCCAGTCATTCTTTGCCTTTCGTCACAGGAGGACGGCAGAGAAGTGCCGAAGATCGGAGTAGTCTCTTATGGAGGGTAGTACTCTTCGGAATGGGACTGGAGTTTTAAGTAGTCCTGTCAGCCTCTGTGAGAGCATGGGTGAAAGTTAGAGTCCAGAGATGCAGGGAGAGTCTTCCTGCGAACCCATCCCGACTCATATTAACAGCTCCACAAGCAATCAGCGTTGACCAGTTTTGCTGCCTGCTTTTTACACTCAAGTCCATGTCAGGAGCGAGGCTACTAACCTGTCATACTTGAAGGGCCGAGTTCCTGTTCCACAGCTTGGATTCTGATAAGATCGTTTCATTTTTATTACACAATGATAACATGGAAGACAGGGTCACAGTGTGGCGCCTTTTATCTTTAAAGAATCAAGTGTTAATATTCCTAAAAAGGGGATTATTGAACAGGGGGGTTTATACATGATATTGTTGTATCATTGCTGCGTTGTGTGTGAGATTAGGCACTGGCAATGTGTGTAACTTTCGGGTGACTTTTGGGAGTATGGCCTGGCCCTTTTTTGGCGCGTTTTCTCCTTAGGCAGGGGCGGTTCCTGCCGGGCATTCCATGTGACCGGTGTGGCTATCTACCTTTCTCTGTTGATCAGCGGCGCAGGAGACGAAACGGTTTCTGTAGTCCGGGTCATAGGAGGTGGTAAGTGCCCCGGCCTTTGTAGGTTATAAAGGTGCCTATTTATTAAGTTAATCTAGTCCTTAATATTAGTGCAAGCTATGGCGGACTCTGACGCGTTAGAAGGCTCGCCCTCTTTAACTAGGTCTCATTCCTGTGTTTATTGTGAGGAGGTTCTGGTTGATCAGCCTGCTCAACTATGTTCCACATGCCTTAATAAAGTTACGACATCTAAGAGCAAACGGATGTATAGTACTACTGTGCCGTCCACCTCGGAGGAGTCCCCGTCCCGTGAGGTGCGTTCCCTGCATCCTTCTCCTATTGCACATGCAGCGCCCCAGAGTCCAACCATTACTCCTGCAGGAGAGATTCGTTGGCCGTCAGATTTTGCGGATCAACTGCAAACGGCGGTATCGAAAGTGATCCATGCCTTACCACGTTCTGCTAAGTCCAAGCGTAGGGTGTATCATGGCGGCCCGGCCCAGGGGTTTGTCTACGTCTGTGGAAAGGTGTTCTACGATGACGAGGCCCACTCTGACTCTTCGGAGAAGTCCTCTTCTGGGTCGGAGTCCTGTCATCTAAACCTGCGGCGGAGGAGCCTGACTTTAGGTTTAGGATGGAAAATTTGCGCTTTTTGGTGAGGTAAGTGCTTGTTACTCTGGAGGTTCTGGAACCAAAACTTCCAGATGAACCTGCGATTCCTAAGCTTGATAAGGTATATGTGGACAGGGGGGTGCCTCAGGCCTTCCCAGTTCCTGTTAAGATGGCAAATATTAAGATTGAATTGGAGCGATTTGGTTCTTCCTTTTCCCCTTCTTCTTCCTTTAATAAACTGTTCCCCGTCCCGGGCTCTCAGCTGAAGCGGTGGGGTAGGGTACTGTCCCTAAGGTGGATGGTGCTATCTGCACGCTCGCAAAGCGGACAACTATTCCCCTGGAGGATAGTTCGTTGTTAAAAAGAGCTCATGTATTAAAAGTTGGAAAACATGTTAAGGAAAATGTTTCAACACACAGGGTTTGTTTTTCAGCCGGCAGCGGCTGTAGCCGTGGTCGCCGGAGCTGCGACATATTGGTGTGAATCCCTGTGTGAAATGGTCGAGGGGGAGACTTCCATTGACGAGATACAAGACCAGATTAAGGCGCTGAAGATTGCCAATTTTTTCATATGTGATGCCAATATGCAAATTATTCGCCTGAACGCTAAAATGTCAGGTTTTTCCGTTTTAGCTCCCAGGGCTCTGTGGCTAAAGTCTTGGTCTGCGGACATGACCTCTAAGTCGAAGCTGTTGTCCCTGCCTTTTCAAGGGAAGGTTCTGTTTGGTCCAAGATTGGATTCGATCATATCCACGGTTACGTGAGTCAAGGGAGCTTTCCTACCGCAGGATAAGAAGGCTAAGCCTAAAAGATCTACTTTTCGTCCCTTTCGTGCGGACAAGACTCAGCACCAGCAGCCCACTGCGAAAGCGGACCAGCCCAAAGGGAACTTGGAATCTGGCTCATTCTTGGAACAGGTCTAAGCAGAGCAAGAAGCCCGCCGAGACAAAATCGGTATGAAGGGGCGGCCCCCGACCGGTCTCTGGAACAAGTAGGGGGCAGATTATCTCTCTTCTCAGAAGCATGGTTACAGGACATTCAGGATCCTTGGGTTCTGGACGTTGTCGCCCAGGGATACAGGATAGGGTTCAGATCCGATCTGCCCAGGGGCAGATTCCTCCTATCAAACCTGTCTTCAAAACTGGAAAAGAGAGAAGCCTTTCTAGAATGTGTGAGAGATCTCTCCTCTCTAGGTGTCATCGTACCAGTACCCCAAGCAGAAAGGGGTCTAGGATACTATTCAAATCTTTTTGTGGTTCCACAGAAGGAGGGCACAGTCCGCTTAATTCTGGACCTAAAGTGTTTAAACAAGTTTCTGAGTGTTCCATCATTCAAAATGGAAACGATCAGATCTATTCTGCCCATAGTTCAAGAGGGACAGCCTTAGACTTGAAGGACGCTTACCTTAATGTGCCAATCCACAGGGACCCCTTCAAGTTCCTAAGATTTACGTTTCTGGACCGACACTTCCAGTTTGTGGCCCTTCCTTTTTGTCTGTTGGCACTACTTGCAGTGGCCAGAGCCAGAGGCATTGCTGTGGCGCCCTACCTGGACAACATCCTAGTCCTGGCGCCGTCACTCATCATTCGAGGGCTCTTCTTCTTTTGCTCCAATCTCACGGTTGGAAGATCAACTCAGGAAAGAGTTCCCTGATTCCCAACAACAGGGTTGAGTTCCTGGGTACGATAATAGACTATGTCCATGAAAATTTTTCTCACAGACCGTTGACACAGGAAGATTGCGTCCTCTTGTCTTGCCCTTTAGTCCTCCTCAAGCCCCTCGGTGGCTCAGTGTATGGAGGTGATCGGACTCATGGTTTCCAGTATAGACATCATTCCATTCGCTAGGTTCCATCTCAGACCTCTTCAATTGTGCATGTTGAGACAGTGGGATGGCGATCATTCAGATCTATCACAGCAGATATCCATGGATGCTCGGATCTCCCTCTCGTGGTGGATCCATCCGGAGCAACTGTCCATGGGGACATCCTTTTTGAGGCCGTCCTGGGAGATTGTCACCACGGATGCGAGTCTTACAGAATGGGGAGCTGTTTGGGGTGCTAGGATGGCACAAGGAAAATGGTCTCGGGAGGAGTCTATCCTTCGATAAATATTCTGGGACTCCGGGCAATCTACAATGCTCTGAAGGCATGGCCTCTTCTGCGGTCGTTCAGCTTCATCAGATTCCAGACCGACAACATTACCTCGGTGGCTTACGAGGAGCTCCCTAGCTATGAGGGAGGTGTCTCAGGTCTTGGAGTGGATAGAGTCCCACAGCTGCTCGCTCTCAGCGATTCACATTCCAGGTGTGGACAACTGGGAAGCAGACTTTTTCAACAGGCAACCCTTCCATCCGGGGAAATGGTCTCTTCACCCCGAAGTGTTTGTGGAGATTTGTCTCAGGTGGGGAACGCCGGAAATAGACCTCATGGCGTCCAGACTCAACAGCAAGTTACCCCGATACAGATCGAGGTCCAGGGATCCCCAGGCAGAGCTAATAGATGCCTTGGTGGTGCCTTGGGGGTTCAGCCTAGCTTAGATTTTTCCACCGTTACCACTTCTACCTTGTGTAGTGGCACGCATCAAACGGAAGCGAGCTTCGGCCATTCTGCTTGCTCCATCGTAGCCGTGGAGGATGTGGTTTGCGGATCTGGTGGGGATGTCATCCTCCCGCCGTGGAGGTTACCCTGTTGCAGGGATCTGCTGGAATAGGACCCCTTTCAACATCAAAATCTCGATTCTCTGAGGCTGACTGCGTGGAGATTGAGTGCCTAGTCTTGGCCAAGAGAGGCTTTTCGGAAAGTGTGATTGATACTCTCGTTCAGGCAAGGAAGCCAGTCACTCGTTGCATCTACCATAAGGTGTGGTGGACTTGTCCTGGTGTGAGAAGCATGGATATCCTTGGCATAAGGTGACGGTATCCAGGATTCTGTCCTTTCTCCAGGACGATTTGGAGAAGGGTCTTGCCGCTAGTTCCTTAAAGGGACATATTTCGGCATTGTCAGTCTTGTTGCATAGGACACTCACTGTGCTCCCTGACATCCAATCCTTTGTTCAGGCTCTGTCTAGAATCAGGCCTGTCTTTAGACAGTCTGCTCCCCCATGGAGCTTAAACTTGGTCCTTAAAGTTTTGCAGAGGGTTCTGTTTGAGCCTATGCATTCCATTGACATTAAGATTCTGTCCTGGAAGGTTCTCTTCCTGTTGGCCATTGCATCGGCACGCAGAGTATCTGAACTGGCTGCCTTGCAATGTGAGCCGCCTTATCTGGTCTTTCATGCGGCTAAGGCTGTGCTTCGCACCGATTTGGGGTTTCTTCCAAAGGTGGTATCTAACTGTAACATCAATTGGGAAATATTGGTTCCTTCTTTGTGTCCTAACCCTTCCTCTTCTAAGGAGAGGTTACTTCATAATCTGGATGTGGTTCGTGCCCTGAAGTTCTATCTTCAGACTACGAAGGATTTTAGACAGTCTACATCTCTCTCTGTGGTGTATTCAGGGAAACGCAAGGGGCAGAAAGCCTCTTCTACTACTTTGTCCTTTTGGTTGAGGAGCTTGATTCGCTTGGCCTATGAGACAGCGGGACATAAGCCTCCTCAGAGGATCACGGCTGATTCAACTAGTGCTTTGACTTCTTCTTGGGCCTTCAAGAATGAGACTTCTATGCAGCAAATTTGTAAGGCAGCTACCTGGTCCTCCTTACACACTTTTACTAAGTTTTACAAATTTGACGTTTTTGCTTCTACGGAAGCTGTTTTTGGAGGAGAGGTTTTGCAGGCTGTGGTGCCCCCAGATTAGGGTCCGCCTTTTCCCTCCCGGTGTCCTCTAGAGCTTGGGTATATGTTCCCAACAGTAATAAATGAAGCTGTGGACTCACTTCCCCTTTAGATGGAAAACATAAATTATGCTTACCTGATAATTTCATGTCCATCGAGGGGAGGTGAGTCCACGGCTCCTGCCTGTATCTACGATGGGCGGACCTAATTTCATTTATCTTCTGGCACCATTTATACCCTGATATTTCTCCTACTGTTCCTTGTTCCCTCGGCAGAATGACTAGGGGATGAGGAAAGTAGGGAAAGTATTTAAGCCTTTGGCTGGGGTGTCTTTGCCGCCTCCTGGTTGCCAGGTTCTTAATTCCCAACAGTAATGAATGAATCAGGTAAGCATAATTAGTTTTTTTCTGTGGCCTGGGTCAGTTTTGAATGCCCTATGTAGCAGGCTGGTCCTGGTCGGTCACTAAACTCTGTTCCTTACGGCTTATATCATCCACGTGGTGCTGGTGTAATTGGCTGTCTGGTTGGATGGTGAGCTTCTCACTCAGATGAGGAGTTAGTCTCTCTGGGTACTCTTCAGATCGAATTATGCTTTTGCTTTTTGCTAGAGTTTTCGTGAAGTGGAACTTCCATGAGCTTCAAAAAAAATTTGAGGCTCTGCCCGTGCAGGACTACATATGGAGAGGAGGCCTATTGTACCCAGGCAGGCTAGTTCTCATCTCTCCTTTTAAGAAGAAGCATCAGGGTGACTAGGTGTTCCTTACAGCGAGGTTTGCAGTTTGAAACCAGCTGCAGCTATTTGCACCTTGAATGTGTGCTCGCAAGCTGTTTCACTGATGGGTTACAAATAGCCTCGCCTAGATCGTGATTTGCAGTCGACCCGAAGGATTGCACTCATTCTTCGCTGTCCTGTTCCTATTTGTTGGTGAGGGTCCAGAGCGGATCCTGCTAAGGATTGCTCTGGGTAATGATCCTCGTCTTTTTTTAAGGTCTTCTTTGGAATTGTCCTTTTGGATCTGTTTTCCTTGATGACAGTATCTCTTCCTTCGGGTTGAGACTGTTTGGCCCTTTTTCTTTCTAATGACACGGTGAGTCCACAGATCATCTCTAATTACTATTGGCAATATCACTCATGGCCAGCAGGAGGAGGCAAAGAGCACCACAGCAAAGCTGTTAAATATCACCTCCCTTCCAGTCATTCTCTTTGCCTATGTTAAGAGCAAGGAGCTGGTAATGTTTAGGTGTCTGGAAGAAGATTCTTCAATCAAGATTTTATTATTTTTCAGCAGTGCAAGTTTGTTCTGCTTTTTCCTGGGGTTTAGCCTTTCTGTTTTAGCGGTCTCCGGATACCGAGTGGAGCAGCTCTGAGTTGAGTCCGGATATTTCTAACAATATTATCTCCGGTGGTCAGCAGGACAGGTAGGCACCTCAGCAGGGCTAACTGAGGTGTAGAGGCTGTCTGGGGTGCTCTAAGACATGCATTTATTTTTTGCAAGATAAAAAATTGTTTTAAAATTTAAAGGGACAGTAGCGTTTTTTGTGAAATAATTTAAAAGGACAAATAAAAGCATTTTATTTTTCATTTGTTTAATCTTGGGTAAAGATAGACCAAGAGGCCCTGCAGAATGTTACTTGTTCTTTATGTTTTGATGCTAATGTAGAACCACCAGTCCCTTTCTGTTCCTCATGTACTGAGAATCTAACTTTGAATCACAGGGATAGACTTTTTGATTCTGAGCCAGCATTGTCTAAGGCGGATGCTGTTCAGGGTTCTCCTGAAACTGTCCAAGATATGCCACAGCTTTCTCCTCAAATGTCCCAAACTTTATCGTGCATACATGCAGTGCCCCTCTCAAACTCTGGTTGGAGTTTCGTTGCAAGACATCGCTACCCTTATGTTTTCTGCCGTAACTGATGCGCTGTCTGCCTTTCCCATGCTGCAGGGAAAGCGCAAGAGGAAATCTAAAGATTCAGTGAGTAAGGTTTCTGACAGTTGTGATATTCTGAATGTTACTTCCCAGAAATCTGAGGAGGAAGTTACTTCGTGGCATCTGAGGGGGAAATCTCATTCCTGCTTTTGATGCTGAAGTGGTATCATTCAGATTTAAGCTGGAACACCTCCGTTCCTTTTTCTCCATCCCCATTTTTTAAGAAGATGTTTCCTTTTGCTGACTCTATCAAGGAGTCTTGGCAAATGGTCCCTAAAGTGGAAGGGGCAATTTCCACTTTGGCTAAGAGAACTACTATTCCCATAGATTATAGCTGTTCCTTTAAGGATCCTATGGATAAGAAGTTTGATGCACTGTCTGATTCTATTCAGACAGAAACTCCCCTTTTAGAGATCCAGGATAGGATCAAGGCTCTTAAGTTGGCCAATTCCTTTATTATGAATGCTTCCCTACAGGTTATTAAGCTGGGAGCAAAGATTTCGGGTTTTGCCGTTCTGGCCCGCAGGGCCTTATGGTTAAAATCCTGGTCTGCGGATGTTTCATCTAAGCTTTTGGCGATTCCCTACAAAGGTAAGACCTTGTTTGGGCCGGACTTGGCTGAAATTATTTCCGACATTACGGAAGGAAAGGGTCATTTCCTCCCTCAGGATAAGAGGAATAAACAGAAGGGACGTCTGAATTTTCTAAAGGAACAAAAACTACTCTAAGGTAAGCATTCCTCTCCCTCTGCCAATCAAGATCAGTCCAAACCTTCCTAGAGGACAAACCAGTCTTGGAACAAGGGGAAGCAATCTAAGAAGCATGTTAAAGGGACACTGTACCCAAAAAATTTCTTTCATGATTCAGATAGAGCATACAATTTTAAGCAAGTTTCTAATTTACTCCTATTATCAAATCTTCTTTATTCTCTTGGTATCTTTATTTGAAATGCAAGAATGTAAGTTTAGATGCCGGCCCATTTTTGGTTAACAACCTAGGTTGTCCTTGCTGATTGGTGGATAAATTCATCCACCAATCAAAAACTGCTGTCCAGAGTGCTGAACCAAGAAAAAAGCTTAGATGCCTTCTTTTTCATATAAAGATAGCAAGAGAACGAAGAAAATTTGATAATAGGAGTAAATTAGAAAGTTGCTTAAAATTGCATGCTCTATCTGAATCACAAAATAATTTTTTTGTGTACAGTGTCCCTTTGATGATTTAAAGTCGGCATGAAGGACCTGCTCCCGATCAGGGACCGGATCTTGTGGCGGGCAGACTTTCCTTCTACGCTCAGGCCTGGGTTCGGGATGTCCCGGATCCCTGGGCGGTGGACATAGTGTCCCAGGGATACAAACTAGAGTTCCATACCTTTCCTCCCAGGGGCAGGTTTCTGCTGTCAAGATCATCTATAGGCCAGATAAAGAGAGGCGTTCTTACACTGTGTCTGAGACTTTTCCGACCTGGGAGTGATAGATCCTTTTCCAATGCAGGAACAGGGTCTGGGATTTTACTCCAATCTGTTTGTGGTTCCCAAAAAAGAGGGAACTTTCAGACCAATTTTAGATCTCAAGAGTCTAAACAAGTTCCTCATAGTACCATCCTTCAAGATGGAAACTATTCGTTTCATTCTTCCCTTGGTTCAAGATGGTCAATTCATGACAACAGTAGATTTAAAGGATGCGTACCTGCATTTTTCCATCCACAGGGATCATCACAAGTTTCTGAGGTTCGCATTTCTAGACATACACTTCCAGTTTGTGGTTCTTCCATTCGGCCTTGCCACAGCTCCCAGAATTTTTTCAAAGGTCCTGGGATCCCTGTTGGCGGTGATCCGGTTGCGCCAACCCTTCAACAAGCGGACTCCCACACATAGATGTTGTTATCCTTTCTACGTTCTCACGGATGGAAGGTGAATTTGGGAAATAGTTCCTTAATTCCAGCTACAAGGGTAGTGTTCCTGGGAACCATAATAGATTCCCTGTCAATGAAAATATTTCTGACCGAGGTAAGAAAATCAAAAATCTTCGACTCTTGTCTGGGCCTTCAGTCCTCTCCTCGGCCGTCAGTGGCTCAATGTATGGAGGTGATCGGTCTGATGGTAGCTGCCATGGATATCATTCCGTTTGCCCGTTTCCACCTCAGACCTCTGCAGTTATGCATGCTCAGGCAATGGAGCGGGAATTATGCGGATCTGTCTCTGCGATTACATCTGGATCAGGCGACAAGAGATTCTCTTCCTTGGTGGTTGTCTCAGGAATATCTCTCCCAGGGAACCTGCTTCCGCAGACTTACCTGGGTGATTTTGACAACTGATGCCAGTCTGCTGGGATGGGGAGCAGTCTGGGGCTTGCTAAAAGCTCAGGGGACATGGACTCGGGAGTCTGTTCTCCTCATAAACATTCTAGAGCTGAGGGCAATCTTCAGTGCTCTTCTGGCCTGGCCTCAGCTTCAGCCCGGTTTATCAGGTTCGTCGGACAACATAACTTCAGTGGCTTACATCAATCATCAGGGAGGAACTCGGAGTTCCTTGGCCATGTCAGAGGTAGCCAAGATTATTCGGTGGGCGGAGATCCACAACTGCTGTCTATCTGTGATCCACATTCCAGGAGTGGACAATTGGGATGCTGATAGATGCTCTGGCGGTTCCTTGGAATTTCAGTCTAGCATACCTATTTCCTCCGTTCGCTCCACTTCCACGGGTTATTGCCCGAATCAAACAGGAGAAGGCGTCAGTGATTCTCAATGCACCGGCGTGGCCTTGCAGGATCTGGTATGCAGACCTAGTGGAGATGTCTTCTCTTCTACCTTGGAGACTTCCACTGAGGAAGGACCTTCTACTTCAGGGGCCCTTCATTCATCCAAATCTCGTTTCTCTGAAGCTGACTGCTTGGAGATTGAATGCTTAATTTTATCTAAGCGCGTTTTTTGGGAGTCAGTTATTGAGACATTGATTCAGGCTTGTAAGACTGTAACTAGGAAGATTTTACCATAAGATATGGCGTAAATATCTGTATTTGTGTAGAGTTCTCTACTCTTGAGTAGAGTTCAAATTCCTAGAATTTTATCCTTTCTCCAAGAGGGTCTGGAGAAGGGTTTATCTGCAAGTCTGCGCAATCTTTCTGTCAGGCTTTCATCAGAATCAAGCCTGTGTTCAAACCTGTTACTCCTCCCTGGAGTCTTAACCTTGTTAAAGTTCTTCAGCAGGCTCCGTTTGAGCCTATGCATTCCTTAGATATTAAGATTTTATCTTGGAAAGTTTTGTTTCTTGTTACAATTTCTTCTGCTCATAGAGTCTCAGAGCTCTCGGCGTTGCAGTGTGAATCCCCTTACTTTATTTTTCATTCAGATAAGGTAGTTCTGCGTACTAAGTTAGGGTTCCTCCCTAAAGTGGTTTCGGATAGGAACATTAATCAAGAAATCATTGTTCTTTCTTTGTGTCCTAACCCTTCTTCTCATAAAGAGTGTCTGCTGCACAACCTAGATGTGGTGCGTGCGTTGAAATACTACTTACAGGCGCCTAAGGATTTTTGCCAGTCTTCTGCTTTGTTTTCTCTGGAACACGCAAGGGTCAGAAAGCTATGGCTACTTCTCTTTTTTGTGGTTGAAGAGTATAATTTGTTTTGGCCTATGAAACTGCTGGACAGCAGCCTCCTGAGAGAATTACAGCTCATTCCACGAGGGCTGTTTCCTTTTCCTGGGCATTCAAAAATAAAGCTTCTGTGGAACAGATTTGCAAGGTTGCAACTTGGTCCTCTCTACACACTTTTCTTCTTAAAGACACGATGAGTCCACGGATCATCTTCATTACTTATGGGATATTCACCTCCTAGTCAGCAGGAGGAGGCAAAGAGCACCACAGCAGAGCTGTTAAATAGCTCCTCCCTTCCCTCCCACTCCAGTCATTCACTTTGCCTACGTTAGTGATAGGAAGAGGTAAAGTGAGGTGTTAGAAATAGATTCTTCAATCAAGAGTTTTTTATTTTTAAAGTAGTGCCAGAATGTGCTGTTTTGTTATAGGGTGTAGCCGTAGTCCATATCAGTCTCTACAGTAGAGCTTTTGGTGGCTTTAGAGCAATGGGAACTGGTGGGACATAATTCTCATTGCGCCTCCCATATATTTATGCTGCCCTTCTCCTGATAGCCTAAGCAATGCTTAACTCATGCTTTATCATCTTCCACAGGGCTATGGGAGGGAGAGGGCCTCCTAAACCTGCTGAGCTGCCCTGCTGTCTGGCAGAATATAGAGGTAAGTGCTAACTTTTTTTATTCTGGGTCTGAAGCACACAGAAGGATTCAGGACAGAGGAAGTATAGCACTTTACTGGGACATATATCTCCTATATACAGCTATAGGAGGATCTGACAGCATGTTTACAGAGGCACTGGGGCTGAGGAGAGTGGCTTTTGGGGGGCCCTTAATCCAAGTGGATACCATGAGGATAATGCCCTATAACAGTGAGGGCTAAACCATTTAAGATATTATCTTTATATTTTTATAAACTGGCTCAATTCAGTTGTATAAGCCATTTATGTTAGGCACATCTTCTACCTTTCACTGGTATTTTAATTTGCCCCTGGTTCAGCGATGTTTTCAGTAACATCTCCCGGTAGTCTATCTTTAATATAATGATGGCGACCAGGAGAGCATGTATATTACGCCCACAAAGGGCGGGGTTTAGTTTTGGCGCCGTTTTTTTTCAGCAGCGCATATTTCTATTTCTTTTTTACTATGATATAGGCTCTGGGATGTTAGTATCACACCCAAGAAGGGCGTAGCTATGTTTGGGTCTTAGCCTGCACTTGCTTTTCCATTTAATCGGAGTTAGAGCAGTTTCTGAGAAGGACCCTCAGCATGTGTCCTTACTACTTTCTAGCTGCGCTCCGGATCAGTTTACAATCTGTCATGTTTTTTCTTCATAGAAGGTACATGACATTTTAAGGAATTAGGAGCCTCAGCAAGTTAACTGAGTTCTCAGTGGTTGTTTCTCTGTTTGTGGGTTAGTCTAAGCACTTTTCCGCAGACAAGGTAAAAAGGTTGCCGTTTAATTTAAAGAGACAGCACACAAGGATAAAAAAGTTGCTGTTTATAATTTAAAGAGACAGTAAGGTTTTTATCTGTTAATCTTAATTGACATAATTTCACTGTTTATTTGTTAATCCGTCCTTTGTGTTGTAGGATGGAACAAGTACACACAAAAAACTTTTTCATTTTAAAGATATAGTAACGTTTGTGTCAATTTTAAAAAAAATAATAAAAAAATTATTTAAAAAAAAAAGAGAGAAGGATTCTGTCTTCTCTGAATCTTCTCCTACTAATAGGAGCCTGTTGACTATGGTCATTCTATGCCACAAATTTCTCCTATAGTGTCCCACATAATGGTATGGCCCACATGCAGTGCCCTGCACTTCCTCTAACTCTTACTTTGCATTTCATACATGATTAGTTTTACCACAAGGTAGAATACATTATTAGAGGAATTACTTTCAATCAGTTAGGGTGATTGATTTAATAGTTGCTATCCCAGCTGTTTCTTCCCTATTAACGGAAAGTGGAAGATAATTTGGGATTATCTGATAGAGAATTCTCAGGCTCAGATGGCATATCTTTATTTGACCCTGAGGTTGTTTTTCTCTGTTTTTTTTTTACCTTGATTACCTCCATTTGTTTCTTTAGGAGGTTTTAGCTACCCTGGGCGACTCCGACACTTCTGGTGTTATCTAGTGCGTCCAGTAAGTTATTAAGCAATGGAAGGAACCGCATTCCCTATAATTAAAAAGATATTTTCCATAGGTTGCTTAGCTATGGAGGCTGAACAAGTATTCACTAGGGTGGAAAGAGTAGTTTCCAGCTTGGCTAAGAGAACTACGATACCCTTAGAGGCTAGTTGGTTTGAAGGTCCTATGGATAAGAAGTAGAAGGAAATCAACACCAGGGCTTATAATGGCAACCAGCTATGTACTTTGCTACCGTTACTGGTGTGACGGCATATTGGTCTGATGCTTTTTCTGATGCTACTAAGTCAGAAACTTCCCTGGATGGGGATCCAGGATAGGAGGAAAGCCTTTGAGTTAGCTAATTCCTTTATTTCGAATGTTTTCCTTCAAGTTATCAATCTGGGAGCATAGGTTTCAGGGTTTCCTGTTCCAGCTCACAGAGTGTTATAGTTAGAGCCTTGTTCTACGGATGTATGCTCTAAGCTTAAGCTTTTAGCAATTCCTTGCAAGGAGAAGACCTTGAAGGGATCTGGCTTGATGGAAGTAATATCTTTTGTACCGTCCTTTAAGATGGAAACTATTAGTTCCATTTTTCTCTTGATCCAAGAGAATCAATTTATGACATGGATTAAAGGACGCGTATTTTCTTAGGCCATTATCAGGAATCGTCTAAAGATTCTAGGGTTGGCCTTTCTGGACAACGCTTCCAGTCATGGCTCTTCCTTTCGGTCTTGCCACAGCCTTTAGATTTTTCTCAAGAGCTCTGAAATCTCTGTTGGGCGGTGCTTCAGTTTCGGGGCATTGCGGTGGCATTCTATCTTGTCGACATCACTGGTTCAAGAGCCATCCTTCCAGCAAGTTCAGATGTCACATAGAGATGGTGTTTTCCTTCCTGCGATCTCACGGGTGGAGGGTAAATTTGGAACAGAGTTTCTCAGTCCCATTCACAAGGGTAACTTCTGAGGAACTTTAATAGTTCCATATCGATGAAGATTTGTCTGACAGGCTGTCAGGAAATCAGAGTATCAATACTGGTCTAGTCCTTGAATCTATTCCTCGGTCGGGCTGATGGTGGCGGCAACAGCATCCCGTTTGCTCGTTTTTCTCTCAGATCTCTGCATTTAAGTAGGCTCTGGCGATCGATCAGAGATTATACAGATTTGTCTCCTTGATGGAGCAGGAGACAAGGGATTCTTTTTCAATGGTGATTGTTTCTGGAGCATTTTTTCCAGGAATCCTGCTTTCGCAGACCATCTTGGATGTTTGGAACAATTGACGCTAGCCTTCTAGGGCATGGAGGTTGGACTCAGCATGAGTCTGTTCTCCTATTAGCATTCTGGAGTGGAGTGCGATCTCCATTTCCAGTTTATCAGGTTCCAGTTGATCAACGTATCGTCCGAAACTTACCTCAATCATCAGGGAGGAACGAGGAATTCCTTAACGATGACTGAGGTATCCAAAATAATTCTATGGGCGGAGGCCCATTCTTGCTGTCTGTCGACGATCCACATCCCAGGGGTGGATAACTGGGAGGCGGTTTTCCTGAGCAGGCAGATTTTTCATCCGGGAGAATGGGTGTTTTTCAGTCTGATTTTCAAGTGGGTTCAGCCGGAATTTGATCTCATGACATTGTGACACTGTCAATCTCCCGTTATATGGGTCTAGATCCAGGGACCCCCAGGCGGAGCTGATAGATGTTTCTGGCAGCCCTTGGACCTTCAGTCTAGCATTCCGGTTTCCTCCGGTTGCTCTTCTTCCTCGAGTATTTGCTCGAATTACACAGGAAAGGGCCCTGGTGATCCTCTTAGCACCAGCCTGGCTTCACAGGTTTTGGTATGCAGATGTGGCAGAGATGACATCTCTACCACCTTGGACTTCCGTTGCGGAAGGAACTTCTGATTGAGGGGCCCTTCCTTCATCCATATCTAGTTTTCTTTGAAACTGACTGCTTGGTCTATGATTCAGGCTAGTAAACCTGTAACTAGAAGAATTTACTATAAGATTTGCCGGAAATATCTTTTCTGGTGTGAATCCAAGGGCTACTCGTGGAGTAGAGTTAGAATTCATAGGATTTTATCTTTTCTCCAATAAGGTGTTTTTTTTTTCGTTTTTTTTTTTTACGAGTTCCCTAACGGGTCAAATCTCTGCTTTATCTGTTTTTTGTTACACAAACGTCTGGCAGATGTTCCAGATGTACAATCTTTTTGTCAGGCCTTAGTTAGGATCAGGCCTGGGTTTAAACTAGTTACTCCTTCATGGAGTATTCATTTAGTTCTCAATGTTCTTCATGGGACTCCGTTTGAGCCTATGCATTCCTTAGATATTAAGTTGTTATCTTGGAAGGTTTTCTTTCTTGTGATTTTTTCTTCTGCTCGGAGAGTGTCAGAGCTCTCGGCATTGCAGCATGAGTCTCCTTATCTTATTCTCCATGCAGATAAGGTAGTCTTACGTACCAAATTAGAATTTCTTCCTAAGGTGGTTTCTAATTGGAACATTAATCAGGACATTGTTGGGCCTTCCTTGTGTCCTAATCCTTCTAAGAAGGAAGGTCTTTTGCACAATTTGGACGTGGTCCGTGCTTTTATGTTTTTTTCCTGCACAACTAAAGACTTTTGTTAGTCTTCTTCTTTGTTTGTGGTTTTCTCTGGAAAACGCAAGGAGCAGAAAGCTAAGGCTAATTCTCTTCTTTTTGGATGAAGAGCATCATACGTTTTGCATATGAGACTGCTGGACAGCAGTCTCCTGAGATCATTTCATGAGGGCTGTTGCTTCTTGTGGGCATTCAAAAATGAAGCTTCTGTGGAACAGATTTGCAGGCTGCAAATTGGTCCTCTCTTCAAACTTTTTTGAGGTTTTTACAAGTTTGACTTTTGCCTCGGCTGAGGTTGTTTTTGGGAGAAAGGTTCTTTAAGCAGTGGTGCCTTCCGTTTAGGTTCCCTGTCTTGTCCCTCCCGTATCATCTGTGTCCTCTAGCTTGGGTATTGTATCCCATAAGTAATGAAGATTATCCGTGGACTCATCGTGTCTTTAAGAAGAAAAGGAAATTTATGCTTACCTGATAAATGTATTTCTTCTTAAACACGATGAGTCCACGGCCCGCCCTGTTCTTTTAAGACAGGTTGTTATTTTTTGTAAGCTTCAGACACCTCTGCACCTAGGCTTTTCCTTTCTCTTTCTAACTTTCGGTCGAATGAGTGGGGAGGGAAGGGAGGAGCTATTTAACAGCTCTGCTGTGGTGCTCTTTGCCTCCTCCTGCTGACCAGGAGGTGAATATCTCATAAGTAAATGTCTAAGAAGAAATACATTTATCAGGTAAGCATAAATTTCCTTTTTCAAAATTCTATAAATTTGATACTTTTGCCTTGGCTGAGGCTTTTTTTGGAGAAGGGTTCTTCAGGCAGTGGTGCCTTCCGTTTAGGTTCCCTGTCTTGTCCCTCTCTTATCATCTGTGTCCTCTAGCTTGGGTATTGATTCCCAATAGTAATTAGATATGATCCGTGGACTCACCGTGTCATTAGAAAGAAAACTAAATTTATGCTTACCTGATAAATGTATTTATTTCTTGACACGGTAGTTCACGGCCCAACCCTGTTTGTTTAGACAGGTTTTTTTGTGTTGTAAACCTCAGGCACCTCTGCACCTTGTGTTACTTCCTTTCTCTCTTTTTTCTTCGGTCAATGACTGGGGTTGGAGGGAAGGAAGGTAATATTTAACAGCTTTGCTGTGGTGCTCTTTACAGCCTCCTGCTGGCCAGGAGTGATATTCCCAATAGTAATTAGAAATGATCCGTGGACTCACCGTGTTAAAGAAAGAGAGAAATTTATCAGGTAAGCATACATTTCGTTTTTGTCTCCTTTCCTTTGAGTTGGCTACTTCCGGGATTCCATCTGCTCCCATATATTTGGAGTTTGCAGATTAGAGTGTTTACCGTTTTTTCCCCTACTTAGACTTTTTTTTTTTTTTTTTTACCCATCTGGGTTTAGAATGTTAGTTTAAATGGACCACCGTGTTTTTTTATGCTAGCAATTACACAATCCTGAAACACATGATTATACAAAACAATGGTGGATCTCTGATCTATGTCAATTAAGCCAAAATCTATAGTGTGCACAGCCATAATTTAACTCTATTTGATAAAAAAAAAAAAAATACGTAGCAGCAGCAGACACACACAGCGTTTTAAAGGTCCAGCTTTAATAAAGCTCTGTGGTCCAAGGGACGAACTCCAGGAAGCCGAACCTCCAAAGTGTTTTATACCTCAGTCTAGGGCTGTTACTAAATGAGTATTTAGCATCAGATGTATATGTATGATTCTCGCAAAAGAGGATAGTAAGAGATGCTGTAAGAATTATTCTTTAATATGACTATAATATGCCATGGCTATATAAAACTAGCTATAGACAAATATTCAATCAGGGTTATCTAACAGATTAAATTAATACTCATATCTATTATATTGACCTAAATCATTTATTAATCACAACAAGATTAACACATACCTTGAGATCTGAAGGTAACAGATAACAATAGCTTCATACAAATTCAAAGCTTATATACAAATTTTAAGCCAATCAAATTAAAGCATACCATAAATTAAAGGCTATCTTTATATATTTTAACTTCCTTAAAAGATTTTGTCATTTTGGCTGCCATATAGAAAATACTATTTTAACTCGTTCATGCGCAGTCTATAGCAGTGGTTCTCAACCTAAGTGACCTCAAGGCCCAGTAAGTTTTAGCCGGACCGGTCCAGGGCCCGGTAAGCATCGGGAGTGGGTTGCAGTAGGTTTGGAAGATATATATATATATATACACAGTCTCTTTCTCTCCTCCCCTCTCTCTCTCTCCCCACTCTCTCTCCCCACTCTCTCTTTCTCTCTCCTCCCCTCTCTTTCTCTCTCTCTCCTCCCCTCTCTCTCTTTCTCTTGTTAAGTGTGTTCAGTCCACGGGTCATCCATTACTTATGGGATATATTCTCCTCCCCAACAGGAAGTTGCAAGAGGATCACCCAAGCAGAGCTGCTATATAGCTCCTCCCCTCACATGTCATATCCAGTCATTCTCTTGCAACCTAACTAAAGATAGGTCGTTGTGAGAGGTCTGTGGTGTTTTTAAACTGTTTATTTCTTCAATCAAAAGTTTGTTATTTTAAATGGCACCGGAGTGTGCTGTTTGTTTCTCAGGCAGCAATAGAAGAAGAATCTGCCTGCGTTTTCTATGATCTTAGCAGACGTAACTAAGATCCACTGGCTGTTCTCGCACATTCTGAGGATTGGGGTAGCTTCAGATAATGGGAATAGCATGCGGGGTCCCCCGCAAATGAGGTATGTGCAGTATAATATTTTTTGCTGTTACCCGTATGATGTAAGTACAGCCTTAAATGCAGTAGTAGCGACTGGTATCAGGCTGATAAATGTATGCACAGTTGAGTTATTTTCTAGGGACTAGAATTTGACTGAGAAAATACTGTTAATACTGAAATAATGTATAAGCCTTAACTGCAGTAGAAGCGACTGGTAGCAGGCTTAGTAATAACTTTGCATGACATTGAAAAAGTTTGGTTTTTAAAACGTTTACTGGCATGTTATTCGTTTTGTGAGGTACTTTGGTGATAAATCTTTTTGGGCATGATTTTTTTCCATATGGCTAACGTATATTTCTGCATAGAAACAGTTATATCAGGGGGAGGGGCCTTTTTTAGCGCCTTGTTGCGCAGTTAAAATTCTAGCACAGTCATCCTGCTTTCTTCCTCCTTGATCCAGGACGTCTCTAGAGAGCTCAGAGGTCTTCAAAATTCATTTTTGAGGGAGGTAATCAGTCACAGCAGACCTGTGACAGTGTGTTTGACTGTGATTAAAGTGTTAAATCTTAAATTGATTATCCGTTTTGGGTATTGAGGGGTTAATCATCCTTTTGCTAATGGGTGCAATCCTCTGCTAATTTAATACATTTGCTATTAAAAATTGTTTGCATAACTGAATTAGTTCATTGTTATTCAACTGTGTTTTTTAAAAGCGCTGCAGCGTTTTTTATATTGCTTGTAAACTTATTGAAAGTAATTTCCAAGCTTGCTAGCTTCATTGCTAGTCTGTTTAAACATGTCTGATACAGAGGAATCTGCTTGTTCATTATGTTTAAAAGCCGATGTGGAGCCCAATAGAAATATGTGTACCAATTGTATTGATGTATTGATTTAAATAAAAGTCAGTCTTTACCGGTAAAGAAATTATCACCAGACAACGAGGGGGAAGTTATGCCGTCTAACTCTCCTCACGTGTCAGTACCTTCGCCTCCCGCTCAGGGGGTGCGTGAGATTGTGGCGCCAAGTACATCAAGGCCCTTAAAAAACACTTTACATGATATGGCTAATGTTATGAAAGAAGTATTATCTAATCTGCCCGAGTTAAGAGGCAAGCGCGATAGCTCTGGGTTAAGGACAGAGCGCGCCGATGACACGAGAGCCATGTCTGATACTGCGTCACAATTTGCAGAACATGAGGACGGAGAGCTTCATTCTGTGGGTGACGGTTCTGATTCGGGGAGACCGGATTCAGAAATTTCAAATTTTAAATTTAAGCTTGAGAACCTCCGCGTCTTGCTAGGGGAGGTGTTAGCGGCTCTGAATGATTGTGACACGGTGGCAATCCCAGAGAAATTATGTAGGCTGGATAGATACTATGCGGTACCGGTGTGTACTGACGTTTTTCCTATACCGAAAAGGCTTACAGAGATTATTAGCAAGGAGTGGGATAGACCTGGTGTGCCCTTTTCCCCTCCTCCGATATTTAGAAAAATGTTTCCTATAAACGCCGCCACACGAGACTTATGGCAGACGGTCCCTAAGGTGGAGGGAGCAGTTTCTACTTTAGCCAAGCGTACCACTATCCCGGTGGAGGATAGTTGTGCTTTCTCAGATCCAATGGATAAAAAATTAGAGGGTTACCTTAAGAAAATGTTTGTTCAACAAGGTTTCATATTACAGCCCCTTGCATGCATTGCGCCTGTCACTGCTGCAGCGGCATTCTGGTTTGAGTCTCTAGAAGAGGCGATTCGCACAGCACCATTGGATGAGACTTTGAGCAGGCTTAGAACGCTTAAGCTAGCTAATGCGTTTGTTTCGGATGCCGTAGTGCATTTAACAAAACTTACGGCTAAGAATTCCGGATTCGCCATCCAGGCACGCAGAGCGCTATGGCTTAAATCCTGGTCAGCAGATGTGACTTCTAAATCTAAACTTCTGAATATTCCTTTCAAAGGGCAGACCTTATTCGGGCCCGGCTTGAAGGAAATTATTGCTGACATTACTGGAGGTAAGGGCCACACCCTTCCTCAGGACAGGGCCAAATAAAAGGCCAAACAGTCTAATTTTCGTGCCTTTCGTAATTTCAAGGCAGGAGCAGCATCAACTTCCTCCGCTCCAAAACAGGAAGGAACTACTGCTCGTTACAGACAGGGTTGGAAAGGCAACCAGTCATGGAACAAGGGCAAGCAGGACAGAAAGCCTACTTCCGCCCCTAAGACAGCATGAAGACAGGGCCCCCTTTCCGGAGACGGATCTAGTGGGGGGCAGACTTTCTCTCTTCGCCCAGGCTTGGGCAAGAGATGTCCAGGATCCCTGGACGTTGGAGATCATATCTCAGGGATACCTTCTGGACTTCAAAACTTTTCCTCCACAAGGGAGGTTTCATCTGTCAAGGTTATCAACAAACCTAGTAAAGAAAGAGGCATTTCTACAATGTGTACAAGACCTCTTAGTGATGGGAGTGATCCACCCAGTTCAGCGAACGGAACAAGGGCAAGGTTTTTACTCAAATCTGTTTGTGGTTCCCAAAAAAGAGGGAACCTTCAGGCCAATCTTAGACCTAAAGATCTTAAACAAATTCCTAAGGGTTCCATCGTTCAAGATGGAAACCATTCGAACCATCCTACCCATGATCCAAGAGGGGCAGTATATGACCACAGTGGACTTAAAGGATGCCTACCTTCACATACCGATTCACAAAGATCATTATCGGTACCTAAGGTTTGCCTTTCTAGACAGGCATTACCAGTTTGTAGCTCTTCCCTTCGGGTTAGCTACGGCCCAGAGAATTTTTACAAAGGTTCTGGGCTCGCTTCTGGCGGTACTAAGACCGCGAAGCATAGCGGTGGCTCCGTACCTAGACGACATTCTGATACAAGCGTCAAGTTTTCAAAATGCAAAGTCTCATACAGAGAGAGTTCTAGCATTTCTGAGGTCGCATGGGTGGAAAGTGAACATGGAAAAGAGTTCTCTGTTTCCACTCACAAGGGTTCCCTTCCTAGGGACTCTTATAGATTCTGTAGAGATGAAGATTTACCTGACGGAGTCCAGGTTATCAAAAATTCTAAATGCTTGCCGTGTTCTTCATTCGATTCCAAGCCCATCAGTAGCTCAGTGCATGGAAGTAATCGGCTTAATGGTCGCGGCAATGGACATAGTGCCATTTGCGCGCCTGCATCTCAGACCGCTGCAATTATGCATGCTAAGTCAGTGGAATGGGGATTACTCAGATCTGTCCCTTTACTGAATCTGGACCAGGAGACCAGAGATTCTCTTCTCTGGTGGTTGTCTCGGGTTCATCTGTCCAAAGGAATGTCCTTTCGCAGACCAGATTGGACGATTGTAACAACAGATGCCAGCCTACTAGGCTGGGGCACAGTCTGGAACTCCCTAAAGGCTCAGGGGTCGTGGACTCAGGAGGAGAAACTCCTTCCAATAAACATTCTGGAATTAAGAGCAATATTCAATGCTCTTCTAGCTTGGCCTCAGTTAGCAACACTGAGGTTCATCAGGTTTCAGTCGGACAACATCACGACTGTAGCTTACATCAATCATCAAGGAGGAACCAGGAGTTCCCTAGCGATGTTAGAAGTCTCAAAGATAATTCGCTGGGCAGTGTCTCACTCTTGCCACCTGTCGGCGATCTACATCCCAGGCGTGGAGAACTGGGAGGCGGACTTTCTAAGTCGCCAGACCTTTCATCCGGGGGAGTGGGAACTTCATCCGGAGATATTTGCTCAATTGATTCTTCGTTGGGGCAAACCGGAACTGGATCTCATGGCATCTCGCCAGAACGCCAAGCTTCCGTGCTACGGATCCAGGTCCAGGGACCCGGGAGCGGTGCTGATAGATGCACTAGCAGCCCCTTGGGTTTTCAACATGGCTTATGTGTTTCCACCGTTTCCGTTACTGCCTCGACTGATTGCCAAGATCAAACAGGAGAGAGCATCGGTGATTCTGATAGCGCCTGCGTGGCCACGCAGGACCTGGTATGCAGACCTAGTGGACATGTCGTCCTGTCCACCATGGTCTCTGCCTCTGAGGCAGGACCTTCTAATTCAGGGTCCTTTCAACCATCCAAACCTAATTTCTCTGAGGCTGACTGCATGGAGATTGAACGCTTGATTCTATCAAAGCGTGGTTTCTCGGAGTCGGTTATTGATACATTAATACAGGCTCGGAAACCTGTGACCAGGAAAATTTACTATAAGATATGGCGTAAATATTTATATTGGTGTGAATCCAAGAGTTACTCATGGAGTAAGGTTAGGATTCCTAGGATATTGTCTTTTCTACAAGAGGGTTTAGAAAAGGGGTTTATCCGCTAGTTCCCTAAAGGGACAGATTTCTGCTCTGTCTATTCTTTTACACAAGCGTCTGGCAGAGAATCCAGACGTCCAGGCTTTTTGTCAGGCTTTGGCTAGGATTAAGCCTGTGTTTAAGACTGTTGCTCCTCCGTGGAGCTTAAACTTGATTCTTCAAGTTCTTCAGGGTGTTCCGTTTGAACCCCTTCATTCCATTGATATTAAACTTTTATCTTGGAAAGTTCTGTTTTTGTTGGCTATTTCCTCGGCTCGAAGAGTTTCTGAGTTATCTGCCTTACATTGTGATTCTCCTTATCTGATCTTTCATTCAGACAAGGTAGTCCTGCGTACTAAACCTGGGTTTTTACCTAAGGTTGTTTCTAACAGGAATATCAATCAAGAGATTGTTGTTCCATCATTATGTCCTAATCCTTCTTCAAAGAAGGAACGTCTTTTGCATAATCTAGACGTGGTCCGTGCCCTGAAGTTCTATTTACAGGCGACTAAAGATTTTCGGCAAACTTCTTCTCTGTTTGTCGTTTACTCTGGACAGAGGAGAGGTCAAAAGGCTTCGGCTACCTCTCTCTCTTTTTGGCTTCGTAGCATAATACGTTTAGCCTATGAGACTGCTGGACAGCAGCCTCCTGAAAGAATTACAGCTCATTCCACTAGAGCTGTGGCTTCCACCAGGGCCTTTAAGAATGAGGCCTCTGTTGAACAGATTTGCAAGGCTGCAACTTGGTCTTCACTTCATACTTTTTCCAAATTTTACAAATTTGACACTTTTGCTTCTTCGGAGGCTGTTTTTGGGAGAAAGGTTCTTCAGGCAGTGGTAACTTCCGTTTAAGTACCTGCCTTGTCCCTCCCATCATCCGTGTACTTTAGCTTTGGTATTGGTATCCCATAAGTAATGGATGACCCGTGGACTGAACACACTTAACAAGAGAAAACATAATTTATGCTTACCTGATAAATTTATTTCTCTTGTAGTGTGTTCAGTCCACGGCCCGCCCTGTCTTTTTTAAGGCAGGTTCTAATTTTTAAATTATAACTCCAGTCACCACTGCACCCTATAGTTTCTCCTTTCTCGTCTTGTTTCGGTCGAATGACTGGATATGACATGTGAGGGGAGGAGCTATATAGCAGCTCTGCTTGGGTGATCCTCTTGCAACTTCCTGTTGGGGAGGAGAATATATCCCATAAGTAATGGATGACCCGTGGACTGAATACACTACAAGAGAAATAAATTTATCAGGTAAGCATAAATTATGTTTTTTCTCTCTCTCCTCCCTCTCTTTCTTTCTTTCTTTCTTTCTTTCTCTCTCTCCTTTAGGAGATGTGTAAAGGCGGGCCTGTCAGAGCGAGTGTCTGGAGGCAATGTTGGGTCGCGGTCCGGTAGTGGGCCGCGGCCCGGCTGTTGAGAAACACTGGTCTATAGGGTGCTAATAATAATAATAATGTGTCTAGCTAGCAGTAAAGGTGTTTTGATTGACAACAGCAACTGAATGTACATATCACAGTCCTAAATACAGTGTCCTTAAAAAAAGCATTAACCCATTACTAACTAAATTCTGACTAATTTCATTTATATCATTCCACATTCCCATTTTCTATATTTTATAACTCCACATCATAAACTAAAGAAATAATGATTTGGCGATAGATTTATTATTTTATTTTATATCTAAATGTTTTATCTATGAAGAACATATTTAATGTGTAATTCTTCTTCGAAATAGCATATTTTATTCTAATCATTATTTTATAACTCCACAGGGGCTTCCAGGAGAAGGATCCTAAGAGGATCTTGGAGACTATGGTCCTATTTTCAATCCAGAATATCTGGGGTTGAGCTCTGTTCTCTTGAAACCCTTAGTCTTTGGGTTTTGTGCTGTTGTCCCTAGTGCCTTAGGTAGGGTCAACCAGAGTGGCTGTGTTGCTCTCATCATTGCCTAGCACCCTTTTTAATTCAGCAGTTGTTTTTCCATTGTGGGTGTCTTAAGCACTCTGTGTCTGGGACTCTTACGTTAGAGTTCAGTGTCCAAGGTGCCTTGGATATATCTGTGATGCATCGCCTGGGGTGCGAAGTCTGCTCCGGAGGGGTAACCCTGTGGTTCCTTAGGAGGTAGTAAGTTTATAATCCGGCTCAGAGTTCTTGGTGTCTGGGTTTTTGTCCTGGTCCTTGTCTTTGACTGGACTTTTAGACATTCTGTACTAGATCCCTTAGGGTGGTTCGTGACGGCCCGGTTCTGGGACATCTTTGGTTCCTACTGGCGCATATTTTCTCTTCTTGAGAATTAGTCTTCTACTGGATCGGCCGTTGTGGCCGGATGTTTGTCATTCTGTACTTGAACTGTTGAGTCTGTTTACAGCTTTACACTCCATGCCTGTGTGCGGGTGTACTGTGCTGGTGTGCGGAGGCGCTGTTGGTCTAGTTTTCCCTCCTTTGGGGTGGATTTGGATGGTACTCCACCATGGCTTAGTGGCGGTCTATGCTTCCTTGAAACCTGAGGGTCAAGAGTTTAAAACTGTGGCTGTAATTTCATTATGCTGGTCCTGCAGATACCCATGCTTAAGGCATTTTTATCCATAGTATCCGCCTGATGACTGGAGGTACTTTTTTTCTTCTGTTCGGTGGGGTTGTCCCCACTGCCTTGCGTGCAGGATGTCAGAGTGAAGGGATGAATTTGAGGGTCTCTCTTTGGGAGTACCCTTAGTCTTCGAGAAGGGGGCTGCGTCGGGTGGCTGGATCCCTCTTTTTTTCCCCTCCTGGAAGTCTTGATGATAGGGGAATTTTATTCCTTTGTCCTTTTGGGCATTATCAGTCACTTTTGGTGCTGGGTCTGTTGCCTTGAGCGAGAGTCATGGATCTGTCGAATCTATTGATCTTTGGCTGCGTATCATAGTTTGATATTATGAGCCTTCATTGAGGGAGGCTTTGCGGTAGATCCTTCTTGGCACGTAGTTTCTCTACTGTTTTTCCGGGTTCTGGTCTCTTCTTTCCGGTCCTTTTTTGGAAGGAGTTGTTCTGCACTCTTGGAGTCCTCCTTCTTTGAGGATGGTCCTGGGCATTTTAATGTCTAGGGTTGGCGTGTTGGGACGCTAAAGTCCTCCGTTGCTGCAGGACGCCTGTGGCTTTGGAGGAGTATATTCAGATATTTTGATTCTGTTTCAGCGGCTTCCGGGGACAGTTTGTTTTTGGTTGTTCTTCCTGGGTGCGAGTTGGCACTCTGTGTAGGGGAGGGGGTTTTCCTTCTCCCTTTCAGTCTCAGGGTATTAATTAATCCTTGGTTTCTATGCAGATAGGGATTTCTCCCTTTGCCCTGTTGTGGTTTTTCATTGGTTTTGCCTTGCTTCATCCTGGTTTACTCTTTTGTAGTTACCTTTGGGGTTTCTTTCACCCTAGTCTCTTAGCGGAGTCATTTTTCTTCCCTTCTGGGGTAATGTGGATGTTCCCCTTACTTTGGGTAAGGGGTGAGTTTGTTTTGCGGGCTGAGTGCTTGCAGGACTTTGTTTCCTCCGGGGGTTTTGGTCCGGTCGAGTCTAATAACCTGAGCGGTCTCTAGCAAAGGCCTTGCTGGTTATAACTGTTGGGCAGTTACTTGGGCTGTTTCTTTTTGTCCCTTCGGCTTCTAGTGAAGCAGTTTTCTTGTCAGGAGTTTGGGTGTTTTCAGGATGTGGTGCCCTCAGAATGGGCCGCCTTTTGTACCTGCCCGTTTTGTATTCAGTGTCCTCTATAGCTTGGGTATTGTTTTCCCAAAAGTAATGAATGCAGCTGTGGACTCTCCCCGTTTATGAAGAAAAACTTAAATTATGCTTACCTGATTTATTTTATTTTCTTCAGACGAGGAGAGTCCACAGCTCCCTGCCCGCATTTTTGTATGGGGCTGCTGTAATTTTTGTTTTTTGTTCTTCTGGCACCTTTTTCACCCTAATATTTCTCCTACTGTTCCCTTGGCAGAATGACTGGGGGATGAGGGAAGTGGGGAGGGAGGTATATAAGCCTTTGGCTGGGGTGTCTTTGCCTCCTCCTGTTGTCCAGGTTCTGAATTCCCAAAAGTAATTAATACAGCTGTGGACTCGTTTAAAGAAAAGAAAAGTATCAGGTAAGCATAATTTAAAGTGATGGTAAACTGAGACCCAGTCAAACATGCGATTGTATAGAAAATAAAAAAATAGTGACTTTCATTCATGAAACCGCCGCAATCTGTCGGTATTTGTAAATATTTAATATTTAAATGCCTCACATTCACCTTCGTTCCCCCACCCGTAAAACCGCCGCCATTGATTTTTTGATGTCACGTTTTTTTCAATACCAATAGAAATCCAGGCCAGTCGGCGACACGTGTTTAAGCAAACACACCCTAGATTATATAAGCGCATGCGCAATTTTTAATTCATTCTATTTGCAATACTATTTGTATACAGTACTATGTATTGCAAAAGGAATGACTCGCATGCGCAGAGTGAACAGTGAAGTCCAAGATGCCCTCCTAATGACATAGAGAGCGGGTGGTTTCCACTCTCTACGTTGGTAATGGAACAGTTCAGGAAGTAATGCCGGGGGTGGAGTAAGGAGCGATAACGCTCAGTAAGTCCCATCTAAATTTAATATCAAATGTTTGAGATTTTGTTTTAAATAAAGATAGCGATTTAGGTTGTACAGACTGAAGGAGTAATACTTTACTTTTAAAATGCACTAAATTTACCATCACTTTAAGTTTTTTTGTTGACGCAACCAAACCTCCATACTAAGCCTGCCATTAGGGCTATTTGTATAGATATGGATTTAAAGGGACATAATTCTCATATGCTAAATTACTTTAAAGTGATGTAGCATGACTTTTAAAAAGCATACTGACTGGCTGCTTAAAGAAACAGTAAACACAAAAATTATTGTTTATAAATAAAGATAACCCCTTTACAACCAATTCCCCAGCTTTGCACAACCAACATTGTTTTATTAATATGTTTTATAACCTTTAAACCTCTAAATGCCTGCCTGTTTCTAAGCCACTGAAGACAGCCTCTTATCACATGCTTTTTTATTAGCTTTTCAAAACAGGAGACTGCTAGTTCATGTGAGCCATATAGATAACATTGTGCTCACGCCCGTGGGTTGTGGCAGACACTGCACTAATTGGATAATTCTAATGCTGCATCACTTTCACTTTCATGTGCTTCAGCATTTGGCTATCATGTCCCTTTAAGCCATCATTACAACATTTACCTTCCCTCATCCACCTTGTGTGTGTGAAACTAGACAAATCATTTAGTACATAAAAATTATTTGCAGTCTTCTTCGCAAAAGGAAATGTTTTTTACGTGCATTTTAAACTACATTTTGTTGCATTGTAGACACACATTTTTAAAGTCTTGAGAATTTTTTATTATCAGATTTGCTGTGACAAATTAGAGACAGTTAAAAGGAAATGAAACCCAATTTTTTTCTTTCATGATTCAGATAGAGAATACATTTTTTGGGGGCTTTCATGTCCCTTTAAATAAAATATGAGCCTACCTAGGGTTAGCTTTCAACAAAGAATACCAAGAGAACAAAGCATATTTGATGATAAAAGTAAATTGGAAAGTTGTTTAAAATAACACACCCTATCTGAATCATGAAAGTTTAATTTTGACTAAACTGTCCCTTTAATGTCCCTTTCTGCTAGATAGACGTCTTTCTCTTAGTTAAGTAATCCTGATAATTGTTTAATAGACTTAAGCAACCTATATTTGTGTAACCACACTGTGTTTTTGCAGAATGAGCTGGATAATGTCTCTTGCCTGCTGGAAGAAGCTGAGAAAAAGGGTATCAAACTAGCAAAGGATGCTGCTGCTCTGGAGTCACAGCTGCAGGATACGCAGGTATGAGGATATTTTTGTTGGAGATGTGGTAACTTTTCCTTGCAGAACAATACCTTGTTAGCCCATCTACAGATAGACACACACATTGTGTGTCACCTTGCATGCCTGATCAGTAAGCAATATGGTAGTACCAGAATACTATCACTGTAGCAGAAGGGAACTTCCTGACAGCTACTCATTGGTTGTTGTCAGGCTCTGTTATACTACAGAACGCTATACAGAATTTAGGTGTATTTTAGTTCACCATACTCTATGGTAGTTTTGACAAGGAGATCCGCACCTGGTTTTATGTAAAGCTGGTGTGGGCATAATACAGACCTGTCCTCTGGGGGGATTTTATTCACCTAGATCATGTATCACAGATTTCTGTTTTTTACCTCCATAGGAGTTGTTGCAAGAAGAGACACGGCAGAAGCTTAATCTGAGCAGCAGGATCCGGCAGCTGGAGGAAGAGAAGAACAACCTGCAGGAGCTACAGGAAGAGGAGGAGGAAGCCAGGAAGAGTCTGGAGAAGCAAATCCTCAACCTGCAGGCTCAGGTGACCTTCTTTCTTGTAAAACCAACCTAAACAGTAAAGGGCCAAACCAGAGGTAGCATTTAAACTCTTCTAGTGAATAAGTCCACTATTACCTGTAGTGTTCCCACAATGCACATTATTTCTATTTTTGAAGAACACTTTATAATAGTGTATGTTTTAATGTAGGACTTCTGCAAATAGCTAATACTAGTAATTGTAAGAACCTCATACTTAAGTGTATACTTGCACTACTTTTATTAAGGCATAGCACATGCTATGAATTAGTGATTTAACTGAACATATTAAGTACAGCAGTAGTATAAAGGGATATATTTCCATAGTTTGTTTTACTGTAAAATAGCCACAAGGTTTTAATGCATCTAAGATGTCAAGCTTTGCTTTTGTGATTACTTAGTACATCCTGTTTATTTGTTTCTCTATAGTGTGATTGTTGGATGTTTCTTCTGTCATATCCTATATTAAACATGAAAAATTGACAACTGTTCCCTTACCATGTAGCTTGCAGATGCCAAAAAGAAGGTGGAAGATGATGTGGGGACAATTGAAGGCCTGGAGGAAGTCAAGAAGAAGCTGCTTAAGGATATGGAAGGTTTGGGACAGAGGCTGGAAGAGAAAAGTCTGGCATTTGAGAAGTTGGAAAAGACCAAAAACCGGCTGCAACAGGAGCTAGATGACTTGTTGGTGGATCTTGACCATCAACGACAGATTGTGTCAAACCTGGAGAAGAAACAGAAGAAGTTTGATCAGGTGACCCTGAATAAGAATTAATCAGAAGCTACACTGTAACACAAACACAATATTCAGAGGCAATAGCTTGTCACATGGGTCTGTTACAGAAACGCTAAAGCAATCTAAAACCAAACACCTTTACATAAACAAAACCTTATTTCTCTTGTAAGGTGTATCCAGTCCACGGATCATCCATTACTTGTGGGATATTCTCATTCCCAACAGGAAGTTGCAAGAGGACACCCACAGCAGAGCTGTCTATATAGCTCCTCCCCTAACTGCCATATCCAGTCATTCTCTTGCAACTCTCAACAAACATGGAGGTAGTAAGAGAGAAGTGGTGAAATGTAGCTGTTATTTTACTTCAATCAAAAGTTTATTATTTTTAAATGGTACCGGAGTTGTACTATTTTGTTCCAGGCAGAAAAGTAGAAGAATCTGCCTGTGATTTCTATGATCTTAGCAGGTTGTAACTAAGATCCATTGCTGTTCTCACACATGACTGAAGAGAGAGATAACTTCAGTGGGGGAATGGCGTGCAGGTTATCCTGCTATGAGGTATGTGCAGTTAAGATTTTTCTAGAAGATGTGAATGCTAGAAAATGCTGCTGATGCCAAATTTATGTAAGGTAAGCCTGAATACAGTGATTTAATAGCGACTGGTATCATGCTTATTTTCTGAGGTAATACTCTTTTATATTTGCAATATAAAACGTTTGCTGGCATGTTTAAACATTTTTATATATACTTTGGTGATAAAACTTTATTGGGGCCTAGTTTTTTCCACATGGCTGGCTTAAATTTGCCTAGAAACAGTTTCCTGAGGCTTTAAAATGAGTGGGAGGGGCCTAATTTAGCGCTTTTTTGCGCAGTAACTTTTACAGACTGAGACATCCAGCTTCCTCCAAAGGTCTTCTGAATGCTATATGACATCTCTAAAGGGCTCTTGGGCTTTCCAAAATCGTTTTGTTGGGAAGGTAGGCTCACAGCAAGGCTGTGGCAGTTTGGTGTGACTGTTAAAAAACGTCTAAATCGTTTTTTTGATCCGGTTTTTGAACTAAGGGGTTAATCATCCATTTGCAAGTGGGTGCAATGCTCTGTTAGCCTATTATACACACTGTAAAAATTTCGTTTGATTTACTGCCTTTTTTCACTGTTTTTCAAATTCTGACAAAATTTGTTTCTCTTAAAGTCACAGTACCGTTTATTATATTTGCTTGTTAACTTGATTTAAAGTGTTTTCCAAGCTTGCTAGTCTCATTGCTAGTCTGTATAAACATGTCTGACATAGAGGAAACTCCTTGTTCATTATGTTTAAAAGCCATTGTTGAGCCCCCTCTTAGAATGTGTACCAAATGTACTGATTTCACTTTAAGCAATAAAGATCATATTCTGTCTTTAAAAAATTTATCACCAGAGGAATCTGACGAGGGGGAAGTTATGCCGACTAACTCTCCCCACGTGTCAGATCCTTTGACTCCCGCTCAAGGGACTCACGCTCAAATGGCGCCAAGTACATCTAGGGCGCCCATAGCGTTTACTTTACAAGACATGGCGGCAGTCATGGATAATACACTGTCAGCGGTATTAGCCAGACTACCTGAATTTAGAGGAAAGCGAGATAGCTCTGGAGTTAAACGAAATACAGAGCATACTGACGCTTTAAGAGCTATGTCTGATAATGCCTCACAATATGCAGAAGCTGTAGAAGGAGAGCTTCTTTCTGTGGGTGATATTTCTGACTCAGGGAAGATGACGCAACCTGATTCTGATATTTCTACATTTAAATTTAAGCTTGAACACCTCCGCGTGTTACTCAGGGAGGTTTTAGCTGCTCTGAATGACTGTGATACAATTGCAGTACCAGAGAAATTGTGTAGACTGGATAAATATTATGCAGTGCCGGTGTGTACTGATGTTTTTCCAATACCTAAAAGGTTTACAGAAATTATTACTAAGGAATGGGATAGACCAGGTGTGCCGTTCTCTCCCCCTCCTATTTTTAGAAAAATGTTTCCAATAGACGCCACCTCACGGGACTTATGGCAGACAGTTCCTAAGGTGGAGGGAGCAGTTTCTACCCTAGCAAAGCGTACTACTATCCCTGTCGAGGACAGTTGTGCTTTCTTAGATCAAATGGATAAAAAGTTAGAGGGTTACCTTAAGAAAATGTTTACTCAACAAGGTTTTATCCTACAGCCCCTTGCATGCATTGCTCCTGTCACTGCTGCTGCGGCGTTCTGGTTTGAGTCTTTGGAAGAGGCTCTACAGGTAGCGACTCCATTGGATGACATACTTGACAAGCTTAGAGCACTTAAGCTAGCCAATTCTTTTGTTTCTGATGCCATTGTTCATTTGACTAAACTAACGGCTAAGAATTCTGGTTTTGCTATCCAGGCGCGCAGAGCGCTATGGCTTAAATCATGGTCAGCTGATGCTACTTCAAAGTCTAAGCTGCTTAACATTCCCTTCAAGGGGCAGACCCTATTTGGGCCTGGTTTGAAGGAGATTGCTGATATCACTGGAGGAAAAGGTCATGCCCTTCCTCAGGATAGGTCCAAATCAAGGGCCAAACAGTCTAATTTTCGAGCCTTTCGAAGCTTCAAGGCAAGTGCGGCATCAACTTCCTCTAATGCAAAACAAGAGGGAACTTTTGCTCAATCCAAGACGGTCTGGAGACCTAACCAGACCTGGAACAAGGGTAAGCAGGCCAAAAAGCCTGCTGCTGCCTCTAAGACAGCATGAAGGAACAGCCCCCTATCCGATAACGGATCTAGTAGGGGGCAGACTTCGCTCTTCGCCCAGGCGTGGGCAAGAGATGTTCAGGATCCCTGGGCGTTGGAAATTATATCCCAGGGATATCCTCTGGACTTCAAGACTTCCCCCCCAAAAGGGAGATTTCACCTTTCACAATTATCTGCAAACCAGATAAAGAGAGAGGCATTCTTACACTGTGTACAAGACCTCCTAGTTATGGGAGTGATCCATCCAGTTCCAAAGGAGGGACAGGGATTTTACTCAAATCTGTTTGTAGTTCCCAAAAAAGAGGGAACCTTCAGACCAATTTTGGATCTAAAGATCTTAAACAAATTCCTCAGAGTTCCATCATTCAAGATGGAGACTATTCGTACCATCCTACCTATGATCCAGGAGGGTCAATACATGACTACAGTGGATTTAAAGGATGCTTATCTTCACATTCCGATACACAAAGATCATCATCGGTTTCTCAGGTTTGCCTTCCTAGACAGGCATTACCAGTTTGTAGCTCTTCCCTTTGGGTTAGCTACAGCCCCAAGAATTTTTACAAAGGTTCTGGGGTCGTTTCTGGCGGTCCTAAGGCCGCGGGGCATAGCAGTGGCCCCTTATTTAGACGACATCCTAATTCAGGCGTCAAACTTCAAAATTGCCAAGTCTCATACGGACATAGTGTTGGCATTTCTGTGGTCGCATGGGTGGAAGGTGAACGAGGAAAAGAGTTCTCTATCCCCCCTAACAAGAGTTTCCTTCCTAGGGACTCTGATAGATTCTGTAGAAATGAAAATTTACCTGACGGAGTCCAGGTTATCAAAACTTCTAAATTCCTGCCGTGTTCTTTATTCCATTCCTCGCCCTTCGGTGGCTCAGTGCATGGAAGTAATCGGCTTAATGGTAGCGGCAATGGACATAGTGCCGTTTGCACGCCTACATGTCAGACCGCTGCAACTCTGCATGCTCAGTCAGTGGAATGGGGATTACACAGATTTGTCCCCTCTACTAAATCTGGATCAAGAGACCAGGGATTCTCTTCTCTGGTGGCTATCTCGGGTCCATCTGTCCACAGGTATGACCTTTCGCAGGCCAGATTGGACAATTGTGAGGACAGATGCCAGCCTTCTAGGTTGGGGTGCAGTCTGGAACTCCCTGAAGGCTCAGGGATCGTGGACTCAGGAGGAGTCACTCCTTCCAATAAACATGCTGGAACTAAGAGCGATATTCAATGCTCTTCAGGCTTGGCCTCATTTAGCGACAATGAGGTTCATCAGATTTCAGTCGGACAACATCACGACTGTGGCTTACATCAACTATCAAGGGGGAACAAGGAGTTCCCTAGCGATGTTAGAAGTCTCAAAGATAATTCGCTGGGCAGAGATTCACTCTTGCCACCTATCAGCTATCCATATCCCAGGTGTAGAGAACTGGGAGGCGGATTTTCTAAGTCGTCAGACTTTTCATCCGGGGGAGTGGGAACTCCATCCGGAGGTGTTTGCTCAATTGGTTCATCGTTGGGGCAGAACTGGATCTCATGACGTCTCGCCAGAACGCCAAGCTTCCTTGTTACGGATCCAGGTCCAGGGACCTGAAGGCAACGCTGATAGATGCTCTAGCAGCACCTTGGTCCTTCAACCTGGCTTATGCGTTTCCACCGTTTTTTCTGCTCCCTCGTCTGATTGCCAAAATCAAGCAGGAGAGAGCATCGGTGATCTTGATAGCGCCTGCGTGGCCACGCAGGACTTGGTATGCAAATCTGGTGGACATGTCATCCTTTCCACCATGGACTCTGCCGCTGAGACAGGACCTTCTACTTCAAGGTCTTTTCAACCATCCAAATCTAATTTCTCTGAGGCTGACTGCCTGGAGATTGAACGCTTGATTTTATCAAAGCGTGGTTTCTCCGAGTCAGTCATTGATACCTTAATTCAGGCACGAAAGCCTGTCACCAGGAAAATCTATCATAAGATATGGCGGAAATATCTTTATTGGTGTGAATTCAAGGGCTACTCATGGAGTAAAGTCAGGAATCCCAGGATATTATCTTTTCTCCAAGAAGGATTGGAGAAAGGATTGTCAGCTAGTTCCTTAAAGGGACAGATTTCTGCGCTATCTATTCTTTTGCACAAGCATCGGGCGGATGTCCCAGACGTTCAGGCATTTTGTCAGGCTTTAGTTAGAATCAAGCCTGTGTTTAAACCTGTTGCTCCACCATGGAGTTTAAATTTGGTTCTTAAAGTTCTTCATTCCATAGATATCAAACTTTTATCTTGGAAAGTTCTTTTTTTGGTAGCTATTTCCTCGGCTCGTAGAGTTTCCGAGTTATCTGCCTTACAATGTGATTCTCCTTATCTGATCTTCCATGCAGATAAGGTAGTTCTGCGTACCAAACCTGGGTTTTTACCTAAGGTGGTATCTAAAAAGAATATCAATCAAGAGATTGTTGTTCCTTCTTTGTGTCCTAATCCTTCTTCAAAGAAGGAACGTCTATTACACAATCTGGACGTGGTTCGTGCTTTAAAGTTTTACTTACAAGCTACTAAAGATTTTCGGCAAGCATCTGCTTTGTTTGTTGTCTACTCTGGACAGAGGAGAGGTCAAAAGGCTTCGGCAACCTCTCTTTCTTTTTGGCTAAAAAGCATAATCCGCTTAGCTTATGAGACTGCTGGCCAGCAGCCTCCAGAAAGGATTACAGCTCATTCTACTAGAGCTGTGGCTTCCACATGGGCCTTTAACAATGAGGCTTCTGTTGAACAGATCTGCAAGGCGGCGACTTGGTCTTCGCTTCATACTTTTTAAAAATTCTACAAATTTGATACTTTTGCTTCTTCGGAGGCTATTTTTGGGAGAAAGGTTTTACAGGCAGTGGTACCTTCCGTTTAAGTACCTGCCTTGTCCCTCCCTTCATCCGTGTACTTTAGCTTTGGTATTGGTATCCCACAAGTAATGGATGATCCGTGGACTGGATACACCTTACAAGAGAAAACATAATTTATGCTTACCTAATAAATTTATTTCTCTTGTGCTGTATCCAGTCCACGGCCCGCCCTGTCATTTTAAGGCAGGTATTTTTTATTTTTAAACTACAGTCACCACTGCACCCTATGGTTTCTCCTTTCACTGTTTGTTTTCGGTCGAATGACTGGATATGACAGTTAGGGGAGGAGCTATATAGCAGCTCTGCTGTGGGTGATCCTCTTGCAACTTCCTGTTGGGAAGGAGAATATCCCATAAGTAATGGATGATCCGTGGACTGGATAGACCACAAGAGAAATAAATTTATCAGGTAAGCATAAATTATGTTGTTTGTTCTCCTATGTAGTTTTGTAGGATGAAGGTCTGACATTTTGGAGTTGCATGGTTTATGCTAATGCTTTCTCCCCTGATCTCTCTTTATCCTCTGCCCCTCACCTCACTATTCTCTCTTTGCCTCATAACGTTCTTATCTTTTCTACATCTATAATATATATTTTGTTTTTCTTTAGCTTCTAGCAGAAGAGAAGAACATCTCTGCTCGGTTTGCAGAGGAGCGGGACCGAGCTGAGGCAGATGCCAGGGAAAAGGAGACCAAAGCTCTGTCTTTGGCCCGGGCTCTGGAGGAAGCTTTAGAGGCCAGAGATGAATTTGAGAGGCTAAACAAGCAGCTGAGAGCAGAGATGGAAGATTTAATGAGCTCCAAGGACGATGTGGGGAAGAATGTAAGTAGAGACGCATATAGAAGCACAGATAAAACAACCAACATAAATATATCATTTGTAATACTTACATTGGCATGTTATGCGTTTATATACAAATTATAGTGCTAAAATCTTATCTCCAGGTTACGTATCTATGTACAGAAAACAATGTTCATAGATGCAAAGTTTTATGTTGCAGTTATTTGCCCCTAGAGATGCTAACTCTGATAGAACTAATTCTTGAGTTGACCCCTTTCTTCTGTTATGTGTGATCAGTCCACGGGTCATCATTACTTCTGGGATATAACTCCTCCCCAACAGGAAATGCAAGAGGATTCACCCAGCAGAGCTGCATATAGCTCCTCCCCTCTACGTCACTCCCAGTCATTCTCTTGCACCCAACGACTAGATAGGATGTGTAAGAGGACTATGGTGATTATTCTTAGTTTTTATGACTTCAATCAAAAGTTTGTTATTTTACAATGACACCGGAGTGTGTTATTGCCTCTCTGGCAGAGTTTGAAGAAGAATCTACCAGAGTTTTACTATGATTTTAGCCGGAGTAGTTAAGATCATATTGCTGTTCTCGGCCATCTGAGGAGAGGTAAAAACTTCAGATCAGGGGACAGCGGGCAGATGAATCTGCATAGAGGTATGTAGCAGTTTTTATTTTCTGACAATGGAATTGATGAGAAAATCCTGCCATACCGATATAATGTCATGTATGTATACTTTGCACTTCAGTATTCTGGGAATGGTACTTCACTGGAATTACTCTGTAAAAAGTACATAAGAATTTTTTTATATGTATTGATTATGTTAAACGTTTTTGCTGGAATGTAGAATCGTTTACATTTAGTGAGGTACTGAGTGAATAAATGTTTGGGCTATTTTTCCACTTGGCAGTTGCTTATTCTAATTATGACAGTTTCGTTTCTCCCTCACTGCTGTGTGTGAGGGGGAGGGGCCGTTTTTGGCGCTCTTTGCTACGCATCAAAATTTCCAGTCAGTTGCTCATTGTATTTCCTGCATGATCCGGTTCATCTCTACAGAACTCAGGGGTCTTCAAAACTTCTTTTGAGGGAGGTAGATTCTCTCAGCAGAGCTGTGAGAATTATATATTGACTGTGATAAAAAACGTTACTCTGTAATTTAATTAATTTTGCTTTGCTAATGGGAAACCTTTGCTAAAGTTGTGTTGTTTACAAGGATTGATGCTATAACTGTTTTTCAGTTTATTATTTCAACTGTCATTAATCGTTTAGTGTTTCTTTGAGGCACAGTACGTTTTTATTAAATAAAATTGTAGCCAAGTTGCAAGTTTATTTGCTAGTGTGTTGAACATGTCTGATTCAGAGGAAGATACCTGTGTCATTTGTTCCAATGCCAAGGTGGAGCCCAATAGAAATTTATGTACTAACTGTATTGATGCTACTTTAAATAAAAGCCAATCTGTACAAATTGAACAAATTTCACCTAACAGCGAGGGGAGAGTTATGCCGACTAACTCGCCTCACGTGTCAGTACCTGCATCTCCCGCTCGGGAGGTGCGTGATATTGTGGCGCCCAGTACATCTGGGCGGCCATTACAGATAACATTACAAGATATGGCTACTGTTATGACTGAAGTTTTGGCTAAATTACCAGAACTAAGAGGCAAGCGTGATCACTCTGGGGTGAGAACAGAGTGCGCTGATAATACTAGGGCCATGTCAGATACTGCGTCACAGCTTGCAGAGCATGAGGACGGAGAGCTTCATTCTGCGGGTGACGGTTCTGATCCAAACAGATTGGATTCAGATATTTCAAATTTTAAATTTAAATTGGAGAACCTCCGTGTATTACTAGGGGAGGTTTTAGCGGCTCTGAATGATTGTAACACAGTTGCAATACCAGAGAAAATGTGTAGGTTGGATAAATATTTTGCGGTACCGGCGAGTACTGATGTTTTTCCTATACCTAAGAGACTTACTGAAATTGTTACTAAGGAGTGGGATAGACCCGGTGTGCCGTTCTCACCCCCTCCAATATTTAGAAAAATGTTTCCAATAGACGCCACCACACGGGACTTATGGCAAACGGTCCCTAAGGTGGAGGGAGCAGTTTCTACCTTAGCTAAGCGTACCACTATCCCGGTTGAGGATAGCTGTGCCTTTTCAGATCCAATGGATAAAAAACTAGAGGGTTACCTTAAGAAAATGTTTGTTCAACAAGGTTTTATATTGCAACCCCTTGCATGCATCGCGCCGGTCACGGCTGCTGCAGCATTCTGGATTGAATCTCTGGAAGAGAACATTAGTTCAGCTACGCTGGACGAGATTACGGACAGGTTTAGAGTCCTTAAACTAGCTAATTCTTTCATTTCGGAAGCCGTAGTACATTTAACCAAACTTACGGCTAAGAATTCAGGATTCGCCATTCAGGCACGCAGAGCACTGTGGCTAAAATCCTGGTCAGCTGATGTTACTTCTAAATCTAAATTGCTTAATATACCTTTCAAGGGACAGACCTTATTCGGGCCCGGGTTGAAGGAGATTATCGCTGACATTACAGGAGGTAAAGGCCATGCCCTGCCTCAGGACAAAGCCAAAGCTAAGACTAGACAGTCTAATTTTCGTTCCTTTCGTAATTTCAAAGCAGGAGCAGCATCAACTTCCTCTGCACCAAAACAGGAAGGAGCTGTTGCTCGTTACAGACAAGGCTGGAGACCTAATCAGTCCTGGAACAAGGGCAAGCAGGCCAGGAAACCTGCTGCTGCCCCTAAGACAGCATGAATCGAGGGCCCCCGATCCGGGACCGGATCTGGTGGGGGGCAGACTTTCTCTCTTCGCCCAGGCTTGGGCAAGAGATGTTCAGGATCCCTGGGCGCTAGAGATCATATCTCAGGGATACCTTCTGGACTTCAAATTCTCTCCCCCAAGAGGGAGATTTCATCTGTCAAGGTTGTCAACAAACCAAATAAAGAAAGAGGCGTTTCTACGCTGCGTACAAGATCTTTTATTAATGGGAGTGATCCATCCGGTTCCGCGGTCGGAACAAGGACAAGGGTTTTACTCAAATCTGTTTGTAGTTCCCAAAAAAGAGGGAACTTTCAGGCCAATCTTGGATTTAAAGATCCTAAACAAATTCCTAAGAGTTCCATCGTTCAAAATGGAAACTATTCGGACAATTTTACCCATGATCCAAAAAGGTCAGTACATGACCACAGTGGATTTAAAGGATGCTTACCTTCACATACCGATTCACAAGGATCATTACCGGTATCTAAGGTTTGCCTTTCTAGACAGGCATTACCAATTTGTAGCTCTTCCATTCGGATTGGCTACGGCTCCAAGAATCTTCACAAAGGTTCTGGGTACTCTTCTAGCGGTCCTAAGACCGCGAGGAATTTCGGTAGCTCCATACCTGGACGACATTCTGATACAAGCTCCAAGCTTTCAAACTGCCAAGTCTCATACAGAGTTAGTACTGGCATTTCTAAGGTCGCATGGATGGAAGGTGAACGAAAAGAAGAGTTCTCTCTTTCCACTCACAAGAGTTCCCTTCTTGGGGACTCTGATAGATTCTGTAGAAATGAAGATTTACCTGACAGAAGACAGGTTAACAAAGCTTCAAAATGTATGCCGTGTCCTTCATTCCATTCAACACCCGTCAGTAGCTCAATGCATGGAGGTGATCGGCTTAATGGTAGCGGCAATGGACATAGTACCTTTTGCTCGCCTACATCTCAGACCTCTGCAATTGTGCATGCTAAGACAGTGGAATGGGGATTACTCAGATTTGTCCCCTACTCTGAATCTGGATCAAGAGACCAGAAATTCTCTTCTATGGTGGCTTTATCGGCCACATCTATCCAGGGGGATGCCATTCAGCAGGCCAGACTGGACAATTGTAACAACAGACGCCAGCCTACTAGGTTGGGGCGCTGTCTGGAATTCTCTGAAGGCTCAGGGTTTATGGAATCAGGAGGAGAGCCTCCTTCCAATAAACATTCTGGAATTGAGAGCAGTTCTCAATGCCCTTCTGGCTTGGCCCCAGTTAACAACTCGGGGGTTCATCAGGTTTCAGTCGGACAACATCACGACTGTAGCTTACATCAACCATCAGGGAGGGACAAGGAGCTCCCTAGCAATGATGGAAGTATCAAAGATAATTCGCTGGGCAGAGTCTCACTCTTGCCACCTGTCAGCAATCCACATCCCGGGAGTGGAGAACTGGGAGGCGGATTTCTTGAGTCGTCAGACTTTTCATCCGGGGGAGTGGGAACTTCATCCGGAGGTCTTTGCCCAAATACTTCGACGTTGGGGCAAACCAGAGATAGATCTCATGGCGTCTCGTCAGAACGCCAAACTTCCTCGCTACGGGTCCAGATCCAGGGATCCGGGAGCGGTTCTGATAGATGCTTTGACAGCACCTTGGACCTTCGGGATGGCTTATGTGTTTCCACCCTTCCCGATGCTTCCTCGATTGATTGCCAGAATCAAACAGGAGAGAGCATCAGTGATTCTAATAGCGCCTGCATGGCCACGCAGGACTTGGTATGCAGATCTAGTGGACATGTCATCCTGTCCACCTTGGTCTCTACCTCTAAAACAGGACCTTCTGATTCAGGGTCCATTCAAACATCAAAATCTAACTTCTCTGAAGCTGACTGCTTGGAAATTGAACGTTTGATTTTATCAAAACGTGGTTTTTCTGAGTCGGTTATTGATACCCTGATACAGGCTAGGAAGCCTGTTACCAGAAGGATTTACCATAAGATATGGCGTAAATACCTATCCTGGTGCGAATCCAAAGGTTACTCTTGGAGTAAGGTTAGGATTCCTAGGATATTGTCTTTTCTACAAGAAGGTTTAGAAAAGGGTTTATCGGCTAGTTCATTAAAGGGACAGATCTCAGCTCTGTCCATTTTGTTGCACAAGCGTCTGTCAGAAATTCCAGACGTCCAGGCTTTTTGTCAAGCTTTAGCTAGGATCAAGCCTGTGTTTAAAACTGTTGCTCCGCCATGGAGTTTAAACCTGGTTCTTAACGTTTTACAAGGAGTTCCGTTTGAACCCCTTCATTCCATTGATATAAAGTTGTTATCTTGGAAAGTTCTATTTTTAACGGCTATTTCTTCGGCTCGGAGAGTCTCTGAGTTATCAGCCCTACATTGTGATTCTCCTTATTTGATTTTTCATTCAGATAAGGTAGTTCTGCGTACAAAACCTGGGTTCTTACCTAAGGTAGTCACTAACAGGAACATCAATCAGGAGATCGTTGTTCCTTCTTTGTGCCCGAATCCTTCTTCAAAGAAGGAACGTCTTCTGCACAATCTGGATGTAGTTCGTGCCCTCAAGTTCTATTTGCAGGCAACTAAGGAATTTCGACAAACGTCTTCCCTGTTTGTCGTGTACTCTGGTCAGAGGAGAGGTCAAAAGGCTTCGGCTACCTCTCTTTCCTTCTGGCTTCGTAGCATAATTCGTTTAGCCTATGAGACTGCTGGACAGCAGCCTCCTGAAAGAATTACAGCTCATTCTACTAGAGCTGTGGCTTCCACTTGGGCCTTTAAGAATGAGGCCTCTGTTGAACAGATTTGCAAGGCTGCAACTTGGTCTTCGCTCCATACTTTTTCAAAATTTTACAAATTTGACACTTTTGCTTCTTCGGAGGCTATTTTTGGGAGAAAGGTTCTTCAGGCAGTGGTTCCTTCTGTATAATGAGCCTGCCTAGCCCTCCCGTCATCCGTGTACTTTTGCTTTGGTATTGGTATCCCAGAAGTAATGATGACCCGTGGACTGATCACACATAACAGAAGAAAACATAATTTATGCTTACCTGATAAATTCCTTTCTTCTGTTGTGTGATCAGTCCACGGCCCGCCCTGTTTTTTAAGGCAGGTAAATATTTTTTAAATTATACTACAGTCACCACTTCACCCTTGGTTTCTCCTTTCTCGTTGGTCCTTGGTCGAATGACTGGGAGTGACGTAGAGGGGAGGAGCTATATGCAGCTCTGCTGGGTGAATCCTCTTGCATTTCCTGTTGGGGAGGAGTTATATCCCAGAAGTAATGATGACCCGTGGACTGATCACACAACAGAAGAAAGGAATTTATCAGGTAAGCATAAATTATGTTTTTCTAGTTGCTTTCTTACTGCTGCCCCGTTGTTAGTCGTTGCTCAGTATGAATAGGAGCAAACTGGTTCATGTTCCTTTGCGTCCAGACAAACAAATTCTGAAAGTCTCTCAAACTTTTTCCTCTTACTGAGATGTTATTTTAGTTTGTAACATGTATTACTCAAATTGTCCTCCTTCGCTGGGCTATTTTCATTGGGGTTCCACTTCCCTAGTTAATTACTCCCTTATCTTTGTTGGTCAGTGTTTATTGCGATTACAATTTACTGTTTAAATACTTAAGGGACCACTAAATGCAGTAGAATTACAAAATTAACAAGTGCGTAATAAAAACACAATGATTTAACACCTACTCTGAATTTCAAATAAGCAGTAGATTTTTTCTGACAAATTTGTTTTCTGCCATTTTCTGGCCCCTGTGTATCATGTGACAGACATCAACCAATCACGGACTAGTATACGTATACCCTTTGAGATTGTGCACATGCTCAGTAGGAGCTTGTTCTCCAGAAAGTGTTTATATAAAAAGACTGTGCAAAATTTGATAAGACGTAAATTGGAAAGTGTCTTAAAACTGCTCTCTCTATCTGAATCATAAAAGTTTATTTTGACTTGAGTGTCACTTTAATCAACTTGCAATGCTGGATTTGTATTTTAGGCCAGTATTAGTTTGTTGCTATTTTATTTGCTGCTTCTGTTCTCTCTTGACACTCTAGGGTCTACATTTTGGTTTTAGGATGTGGTTCTGTGTTCATTATCCTGTTAATTTTCCGGTCAGGTACATGAGCTGGAGAAGTCCAAGCGCACACTGGAACAGCAGGTAGAGGAGATGAGGACACAGCTGGAGGAGTTAGAAGATGAGCTTCAGGGCACAGAGGATGCCAAGCTGCGATTGGAAGTGAACATGCAAGCTATGAAAGCGCAGTTTGAGCGAGATCTGCAGGCACGGGATGAGCAGAACGAGGAGAAGAAGCGGTTGTTGGTAAAGCAAGTAAGTGACATCTGAATTTTCTTCTTCTTAGGTAAACTGCTACAGCTTGAGTGTGTAATAAGGCTCCTTGTAAAACAAGATGCTGCTTAATCTTGCTAAAAAGCCTGGAATAGTATTGCATCTTTGGACATTATATCCTAATGTGACCGGAAAATTCTTTACACGCCTTGTTACTTGCATAGAGTCTGTTCTTTGCAAGATTTCAGTTGTATTTTCCTATATAACAGACTGTTCCATTATCACAGGTGCGGGAGCTGGAGGCAGAGCTGGAAGATGAACGCAAGCAGAAAGCGCTGGCTGTGGCTTCTAAGAAGAAGCTGGAAATGGATCTTAAGGACCTTGAGTCTCAGATAGAAGCTGCAAATAAAGGCCGTGAAGATGCCATAAAACAGTTGCGCAAACTTCAGGTATTAGATGGGAAGAATGGCTATGATGATGTATCTGATCATAATGAAACTGGGAATGTGCCAATGGGAGTTAAAGGGACAGCAAACACCTTGAGATTTAGTTATGTATATTTGCGATATATTTTCATTAGGAAAATGTTGGGAGGAGTTTGTGTATTGCAGCAAACAATGTTAATTTGATTTAAAGGGACATAATAACCATATGCTAAATCCCTTGAAAAATGATGAAGCATAACTGTAAAAAGCTGACAAGAAATTATCACATGAACAAGGAAGTTATTTTGCCTCAAAAAAATTCAGCTCTCAATAGTAAGTGCTCTGTAAACTGTAATCTTTCGACTACTGTCAGCTTTGCTTTACTGTGATCTCATTAAATTTCATATTAAACTTCCTTAAACTGAGGAGGGAAATAACATGACTGTGCTTGTACATGCCAGATGCTCGTTCCTTTGCAAGTCCCGGGACTAGTATCCTGATTGGCTGCTTAAAGTATCTCTACAATGGGATGTGGCTTCTTGGCTGATATTTTATCATTTAGAACCACAAAAGAAATGTCTTGTATTTACAAGTTGTTTTATTAGATAAATCCTGAATCATTTCCATTTGTTGCTTTAGAATTAGTGTAATAGTTATATATCTCTGTGTGATGTTAGCAGTTGCTTTCAACAAAAAACACTTAAAGGACCAGTAAATACAGTAGATTTACATAATCAACACACACAATAAAAAAGACAATGCAATAGCACTTAGTCTGAACTTTAAATGAGTAGTAGATTTTTTCTCCAACATTGGTGTGTCCGGTCCACGGCGTCATCCTTACTTGTGGGAATATCTCTTCCCCAACAGGAAATGGCAAAGAGTCCCAGCAAAGCTGGCCATATAGTCCCTCCTAGGCTCCGCCCACCCCAGTCATTCTCTTTGCCGTTGCACAGGCAACATCTCCACGGAGATGGTTAAGAGTATGTGGTGTTTAGTTGTAGTTTTTTTTTATTCTACAATCAAGAGTTTGTTATTTTAAAATAGTGCTGGTATGTACTATTTACTCTGAAACAGAAAAAGATGAAGAATTCTGTTTGTGAGAGGAAGATGATTTTTGCAGACAGTAACTAAAATCGTTTGCTGTTTCCACATAGGACTGTTGAGATGAAGTAACTTCAGTTGGGGGAAACAGCAGACTTTTCTGCTTAAGGTATGACTAGCCATATTTCTAACAAGAATGTGTAATGCTGGAAGGCTGTCATTACCCCTCATGGGGACCGGTAAGCCATTTTCTTAGTCTCAAACAGAATAAAGGGCTTAATATGGGCTATAAAACTGGTAGACACTTTTATGGGCAAAATCGATTGCTTTATTTGGGCATTTTATGCATGTTTATGCTGGTAATTCACACTTATAAACTTGGGGTACATTTTTTAACGTCAGGCACTGTGTTAGACACCTTTTCCAGTCAGGAAGGGCCTTCCCAGTTGTAGGCTGAGCCTCATTTTCGCGCCATTACTGCGCAGTTACTTTTGAGAGCAAGACATGCAGATGCATGTGTGAGGATCTGAAAGTGGTTGGAAAAGTTCCTAGAAGGCTTCATTTGGTATCGTATTCCCCCCTGGGTTTGGTAAAGTCGCAGCAAAGGCTGTAGCTGGGACTGTAGATGGGTTAAAACTGTAACCGGCTCCGGTTTCGTTATTGGTGTGCAATACTTTGAATGCTTTAAGACACTGTGGTGAAAATTTGGTAAATTTTGAACAATTCCTTCATATTTTTTCACATATTCAGTAATAAAGTGTGCTCTGTTTAAAATTTAAAGAGACAGTAACGGTTTTGTTTTAAAACGGTTTTTGTGCTTTATTGACAAGTTTAAGCCTGTTTAACATGTCTGTACCTTCAGATAAGCTATGTTCTATATGTATGAAAGCCAATGTGTCTCCCCCTTCAAAATTGTGTGATAATTGTGCCATAGCGTCCAAACAAAGTAAGGACAGTACTGCCACAGATAATGAAGTTGCCCAAGATGATTCATCAGATGAAGGGAGTAGACATGGTTCTACATCATCTCCTTCTGTGTCTATACCAGTTTTGCCCACGCAGGAGGCCCCTAGTACTTCTAGCGCGCCAATGCTTATTACTATGCAACAATTGACGGCAGTAATGGATAACTCCATAGCAAATATTTTATCCAAAATGCCTACATATCAGAGAAAGCGCGATTGCTCTGTTTTAAACACGGAAGAGCAAGAGGGCGCTGACGATAATTGCTCTGTCATACCCTCACACCAATCTGAAGGGGCCATGAGGGAGGTTTTGTCAGATGGGGAAATTTCAGATTCAGGAAAAATTTCTCAACAGGCTGAACCTGATGTTGTGACATTTAAATTTAAATTAGAGCATCTCCGCGCACTGCTTAAGGAGGTGTTATCTACTCTGGATGATTGTGACAACCTGGTCATTCCAGAAAAATTATGCAAGATGGACAAGTTCCTAGAGGTTCCGGTGCACCCCGACGCTTTTCCTATACCCAAGCGGGTGGCGGACATAGTGAATAAGGAGTGGGAGAAGCCCGGCATACCTTTTGTCCCCCCTCCTATATTTAAGAAATTATTTCCTATGGTCGACCCCAGAAAGGACTTATGGCAGACAGTCCCTAAGGTCGAGGGGGCAGTTTCTACTCTAAACAAGCGCACTACTATTCCTATCAAGGATAATTGTGCTTTCAAAGATCCTATGGATAAAAAATTGGAGGGTTTGCTTAAAAAGATTTTTGTACAGCAAGGTTACCTTCTGCAACCCATTTCGTGCATTGTTCCTGTCACTACAGCAGCGTGGTTCTGGTTAGAGGAACTAGAAAAGTCGCTCAGTAGAGAGACTCCATATGAGGAGGTTATGGACAGAGTTCACGCACTTAAGTTGGCTAATTCTTTTATTTTATATGCCGCTTTGCGATTAGCTAGATTAGCGGCGAAAAAGGCTGGAACAAGGGTAAGCAGGCCAAGAAACCTGCTGCTAACAAAACAGCATGAAGGAGTAGCCCCCGATCCGGGACCGGATCTAGTGGGGGGCAGACTCTCTCTCTTTGCTCAGGCTTGGGCAAGAGATGTTCAGGATCCCTGGACGCTAGAAATAGTTTCTCAGGGTTATCTTCTGGAATTCAAGGAACTACCCCCAAGGGGAAGGTTTCACATATCTCATTTATCCTCAAACCAAATAAAGAGACAGGCATTCTTACATTGTGTAGAAGACCTGTTAAAGATGGGAGTGATACACCCAGTTCCAATGGCGGAACAAGGAATGGGATTTTACTCAAATCTGTTCGTAGTTCCCAAAAAAGAGGGAACCTTCAGATCAATTCTGGATTTAAAAATCCTAAAAAAAATTCCCAGAGTACCATCATTCAAAATGGAAACCATTCGAACGATTCTACCTACAATCCAGGAAGGTCAATTTATGACTACCGTGGATCTAAAGGATGCATACCTACATATTCCTATCCACAAAGAACATCATCAGTTCCTAAGGTTCGCCTTTCTGGACAAACATTACCAGTTTGTGGCCCTTACCAAACATTACCAGTTTGTGGCCCTTACCATTCGGGTTAGCCACTGCTCCAAGGATTTTCACAAAGGTACTCGGGTCCCTTCTAGCGGTTCTAAGACCGAGGGGCATTGCAGTAGTACCATACTTGGACGACATTCTAATACAAGCGTCGTCCCTTTCAAAGGCAAAGGCTCATACAGACATCGTTCTGGCCTTTCTCAGATCTCACGGATGGAAGGTGAACATAGAAAAAAGTTCTCTGTCTTCGTCGACAAGAGTTCCCTTCTTGGGAACAATAATAGATTCTTTAGAAATGAGGATTTTTCTGACAGATGTCAGAAAGTCAAAACTCCTAAGCGCTTGTCAAGTTTTTCATTCAGTTCCACGTCCTTCCATAGCTCAGTGCATGGAAGTAGTAGGGTTGATGGTTGCAGCAATGGACATAGTTCCTTTTGCGCAAATTCATCTAAGACCATTACAACTGTGCATGCTGAAACAGTGGAATGGGGACTATACAGACTTGTCTCCAGTAGATCAGAAGACCAGAGATTCACTCCGTTGGTGGCTAACCCTGGACCACCTATCCCAGGGAATGAGCTTCCGCAGACCAGAGTGGGTCATCGTCACGACCGACGCCAGTCTAGTGGGCTGGGGCGCGGTCTGGGAATCCCTGAAAGCTCAGGGACTATGGTCTCGGGAAGAGTCTCTTCTCCCGATAAACATTCTGGAACTAAGAGCGATTTTCAATGCTCTCAGAGCTTGGCCTCAGCTAGCAAAGGCCAGATTCATAAGATTCCAATCAGACAACATGACGACTGTTGCTTATATCAATCATCAGGGGGGAACAAGGAGTTCCCTGGCGATGAAAGAAGTGACCAAAATAATACAATGGGCGGAGGATCACTCCTGCCACCTATCTGCGATCCACATCCCAGGAGTGGAAAACTGGGAGGCGGATTATCTGAGTCGTCAGACTTTCCATCCGGGGGAGTGGGAACTCCACCCGGAGATATTTACCCAGTTGACCCAATTATGGGGCATTCCAGACATGGATCTGATGGCGTCTCGTCAGAACTTCAAGGTTCCTTGCTACGGGTCCAGATCCAGGGATCCCAAGGCGACTCTAGTGGATGCACTAGTAGCGCCTTGGACCTTCAACCTAGCTTATGTGTTTCCACCGTTTCCTCTCATTCCCAGGCTGGTAGCCAGGATCAAGCAGGAGAGGACCTCGGTGATCTTGATAGCTCCTGTGTGGCCACGCAGGACTTGGTATGCAGACCTGGTGAATATGTCATCGGCTCCACCATGGAAGCTACCTTTGAGACAGGACCTTCTTGTTCAGGGTCCATTCGAACATCCAAATCTGGTTTCCCTCCAGCTGACAGCTTGGAGATTGAACGCTTGATTCTATCAAAGCGTGGGTTTTCAGATTCTGTAATAGATACTCTGGTTCAAGCCAGAAAACCGGTAACTAGAAAAATTTACCATAAAATATGGAAAAGATATATCTGCTGGTGTGAATCCAAGGGATTCCCATGGAATAAGATAAAGATTCCTAAGATCCTTTCCTTTCTACAAGAAGGTTTGGATAAAGGATTATCTGCGAGTTCTCTAAAGGGACAGATTTCTGCCTTATCTGTCTTACTACACAAACGACTGGCAGCTGTGCCAGATGTTCAAGCATTTGTTCAGGCTCTGGTTAGGATCAAGCCTGTTTACAGACCTTTGACTCCTCCCTGGAGTTTAAATCTAGTTCTTTCAGTTCTTCAAGGGGTTCCATTTGAACCTCTACATTCCATAGCTATTAAGTTGTTATCTTGGAAAGTTTTGTTTTTGGTTGCTATTTCTTCTGCTATTAGAGTTTCAGAGTTATCTGCTCTGCAGTGTTCTCCGCCCTATCTGGTGTTCCATGCAGATAAGGTGGTTTTGCGTACTAAGCCTGGTTTTCTTCCAAAGGTTGTTTCTAACAAGAATATTAACCAGGAGATAGTTGTACCTTCTTTGTGTCCGAATCCAGTTTCAAAGAAGGAACGTTTGTTACACAATTTGGACGTAGTCCGTGCTCTAAAATTCTATTTAGAAGCTACAAAAGATTTCAGACAAACATCTTCTCTGTTTGTCGTCTATTCTGGTAAAAGGAGAGGTCAAAAAGCGACTTCTACCTCTCTTTCCTTTTGGCTTAAAAGCATCATCCGATTGGCTTACGAGACTGCCGGACGGCAGCCTCCTGAAAGAATCACAGCTCACTCCACTAGGGCTGTGGCTTCCACATGGGCCTTCAAGAACGAGGCTTCTGTTGATCAGATATGTAAGGCAGCGACTTGGTCTTCACTGCACACTTTTGCCAAATTTTGCAAATTTGATACTTTTGCTTTTTCGGAGGCTATTTTTGGGAGAAAGGTTTTGCAAGCCGTGGTGCCTTCCGTTAAGGTAACCTGATTTGCTCCCTCCCTTCATCCGTGTCCTAAAGCTTTGGTATTGGTTCCCACAAGTAAGGATGACGCCGTGGACCGGACACACCAATGTTGGAGAAAACAGAATTTATGCTTACCTGATAAATTACTTTCTCCAACGGTGTGTCCGGTCCACGGCCCGCCCTGGTTTTTTAATCAGGTTTGATGAATTATTTTCTCTAACTACAGTCACCACGGCACCCTATGGTTTCTCCTATTTTTTTCTCCTATTTTTTCCTCCTATCCGTCGGTCGAATGACTGGGGTGGGCGGAGCCTAGGAGGGACTATATGGCCAGCTTTGCTGGGACTCTTTGCCATTTCCTGTTGGGGAAGAGATATTCCCACAAGTAAGGATGACGCCGTGGACCGGACACACTGTTGGAGAAAGTAATTTATCAGGTAAGCATAAATTCTGTTTTTGAAAAATTTCAGTTATGTCTATTTCCATTCCTCCTGTACCTTGTGACAGCCATCAGCCAATCACAAATGCATTCAGGTATATTCTGTGAATTTCTGCACATGCTCAGTAGGAGCTGGTGACTCAAAGACTGTGCACATTTTGTTAATGGAAGATAATTGGGAAGTTGTTTAAAATTCAATGCTATATCTGAATAATGAAAATTTTATTTTGACTTGAGTGTCCCTTGTTACAGTAACGTCAATTAAATTGTCAACAGTGTCTCACAAGCACTTTGGCACTTTCCAAACCAGCAACCAGATTTTTGCAGTGATGTTAAACAATGATCTGGATTCCAGCTTTATTTTATTGATTATCTTTAACAGACCATTGTCTAAAGATTTGTTTGAGGAATAATCAAATGGACTGAACCTTGTTGATGGTCGGGGGTTCGTTTATGCTGCAATCCTGGCATTTTCTTCTTCAATGGAAAGATTCCACAGCTGCATTCATTACTTTTGGGAAATAAGAACCTGGCCACCAGGAGGAGGCAAAGACACCCCAGCCAAAGGCTTAAATACTCCTCCCACTCCCCTCATCCCCCAGTCATTCTTTGCCTTTCGTCCCAGGAGGTTGGCAGAGAAGTGTCAGAATTTATTTTGTCTCTATGGAGGGTAGTAGTCTTCAGCATGGGACAGGAGTTTTAAGTAATCCTGTCAGTCTCTCAGTGAGGGCTTGGATGAAGTTAGAGTCCGGAGATGCAGGAAGAGTCTTTCTGCAAAACCATCCTGACTCATGTTAACAGCTCCTCAAGCAATCGGCATCGTCTAACTTTGCTCCGCTGCCTGCTTTCTTCTCTCAAGTCCATGGCGGAGGCGATGCTACTATTCGTCACACTTAAAGGGCCATGTTCTTATTCCACGGTGTAGATTCTGGTAAGATTGTTTGATTTTACTTTCTTTATGAATGTACTGTAATACAAATGTGTTCCCAAGTGGCTACCACCTTGCGTGTCTAACTTAACATAAGGGTCTCAGTGAGTCTCATTTAGTATCTTGGAATCAAGGGTTAATATCTCCTGAGGGGGGTTAATAATCATGTCTGTTTTGTGATTCAACCTGTTTGTGTGGTGTTTCGGGGCTAGTGGTTAGAACATTGAGGCCTTTGGAAGTGACGCAACCTTATGGTTGGGCATGCTTTATTGAACTATACGGTTCACCTTGTGGTCGGGCGTGGTTACGCTCCGTCTTCCATTTCCGCATTCCCGACCGTGTGGAGATGGAGAAATTCTAGTCCGCAGGGGTCTGGTCATAGGAGGTGGTAAGTGCCCCAGCCATTGTGGGTGTCAGGTGCCGTTTTAGTTTTACTTCTTTAGTCCATATTTTTATATCCTTTATCCAGTTATGGAGGATTCTGGTGCTGAGTCTGTGCAAATTTCAGATTCAGTTATGGAGGATTCTGATACTGAGACTGTTTTAATTGCTGCAAAGAATCCGGATTGGCCGTTCTGTATGCCATATGAGAGCGCTTTTTTCCCTCGGGTTTAGGGAATCAAGGGACAGCTGAGCCATCTGCCTCTTGGGATCCCATCCTCCGAGAGGCGAGTTCCCTACCGCTTCATACTTCTACACATGCGGTTAACCCAGTTTATGATTATTCCTCCATGCAGGGTGGCGTGTCCCCCCCGGAGGTTGCAGCATGTTTTCGCTTCCACATATTTTTGGTGATTAGTCGTCTGCAGAGTCCAGACGTTTATACGCGTTTGTGTTCGTGCTCTATTGTCCCAGGTCTACCACCTTGGGGAGGGCCTGTACAGTTCCCTGCGGGTGTAACTGTCCCTGAGTGTTGTGCCTCTCGTTATAGAGTGGCGCGTCTTACTCAGACATGTTTTTCAGTTATTAAATGATCCTATCCTTCTCAGGAATTTTCATTCTGCTTCGAATGGTGCACTTCATTATACATGTGGGGATGATGTAAGCTCCTGACTGTTCTTTTTTGAGATCTTTTCCAGTTGTTTGGAAGATTAGGGCTCCGTTTGGCTGGTTCTGCGGTAGGCCTGTTTTCTCATTCGAGCGTTAACCTACGGGTTGCCTTATATTTTCTTTTTAGTAGGATGTCTTTTAATTTGTTTATTATTTTCCTTCGGGAATCTTAAACTGGGATCGATACTCTGTTACTTTTGCAGAAGTGTTTTTGGGGACATGTTAGTCCTATGTTTGTCTGTTTTCCCTTCAACTTCTCTGAAAGAGGATTTATGCAGCTTGACGGTTAGGATCTGGGTGCAGGCTTGTCCTGTTGGGTTCAGTTCTGTCTTGTGGCTGTTCAGACACGTGGCGCCGTTCTGATTGGCTAGTCCGATCGAGGTGCCGAGTGCTCATGTTATAATTTGTTTTACATTCAACTAAGCATTCTAGAGGACCTGTGAGTCTACAAGGCAGGAAGGATTGTCTCAGTCCTTATAGCCTTCAATTTGGCTTCAATTTGGCTGACTAGGTCAGTGTAGTTTCCGCTGCATCATTATCTGTGGCGTTTGGTATTTTCGGACCCTAGAGTTACTCTCCCACGTGGTGGAGAGTTGGAGGGCTTAGTGCCTTCTTCCCGCCGAGTGAGCGGTTTGGCCTTTTTCTTTTGAGACTCGAGGATTGTCATTGCACTTGGTCCTCAGCAGCTAGTAGTTTGAAGGGTGGTTCGGCTGCCTTGCAGCGGTTGGGTTGCAGAATGTAACCAGCTGTAGCTATTGCACATCGACTATTCTGTCTAGCTGTTTTTCTGAGACTTTTTGGTCTTCCTTTGTGGTCTCCTTTTAGGGGACTGGGAGATGTTTGTTCCCTGTTAGGGACACTGACTGTGGTCTCCTTGGGTTTGCTTGGGGTTCCTCCCGGAACTGGGGTTGGCTTGCGCCCCTTTCTCCTTGTGATCATCCGCTTGTACGGAGGTGATGTGACTAGCCTTTGCTTGAGTGGTTTTGACCTTGAGGTATCTCCTTGCCTTTTTGTCCAGAGACTGTTAGTGAGTCTAAAAGCTCTATCGTTGTCGTACTTCTTTTACCGCCTTGGCTCCTTGGAGAGTGGGACTTTGGCAAGGGGTGGTCTCTTCCTTAGGTCGAGACTTGCAAGTTTTTCTTGTTATCCGGGTTGATCTGGATATTGCATTAGTATCCCCTGTGGTCTGGGTGGTTCAGACGGGGTGTTACAGTTGGGGGTTCGGACCTGTTCTCCTTGGGGCTTCCGGTTGCTGGGTTTCATTCAGCATTTCCCCTTGTGGATCCCGTTGTCGGTTGTTACCGGACCTTTAGGCTCCAGGGTTGGTTCGCGGTTCCTGGTTGCATGTTAGCAGGCTAGTTTTTAGGGGAATCACTTTCAACGGGGCTTTTGAGTTGGGGATTGATCTCTCCTTTAACCTGGGGCTTGTGGAGGCTGCTGCCTTTTAGCCCTTTCCCCTTCTTGGGTGAGAGCTTAATCTCCTTTTTATGGAGATGTGATCTTTTTCTTAAGACTTCTCCTGGTTCAGGAGATTGGAACTGTGAGTTTCCCTAGCTGAGAGGGATTTTCTCTCTGGGTTACGTTCCATTTGGAGTTTTGCCGGCTCTGTGTCAAGACTAAGTTGGACCTTTTTACTAGATCCTTTGAGTCTACGGTCCTGTTGTCTGTTATAAGGAGTCAGGTTGCACCCGTGCTCTGTTGGATTGGCTGTGGCCATTCTTCCGCTCGTTTTTGAGCCTGCCATTGCGGGGGCTGGCCCGGCTAGGAGTGGGTTCTGAGAGATATCTCCAGGATCTAGGTGGGCATAGTAGCTAGCTATCTCCCTAAGCTTACAAGCAGAGGGTCTAGGATTACTCCACCTCGGGTTCGGGGTGTCATTTCTCTTTCTTGGGGGACATCGTGGAGGTTATGATTCCCCTTTTTTTTGGAAGACCTGTCGGTAGGTCTGGTGGCTTGGATTGCCTAGAGTGTGCCCTGTCTGGGAGTTGTCTTTTGCAATCTGTTCTTTTGCTGGCCGCTTTTGCTCTCAGCAAGTATTCCCTGTGTCATCCTGAGGATTGGGGCGTGTTCTTGACTCAAGGTTTTTGTCTGGGTCTGTTACATGTTTTTTTGTAGCGGAATACTTCAGTGTCCCAAGTTCGGACTATGTGTTGTCTTTTGGTGCTTTTGCACGACGCTTGAGAGAAAGTTTTCTCTGTTTCTATGCCCGGTCCTATACCTCCGGTTCCCTGGTCTAGGCGTAGTCTCCCCTTGTTTGTCGGGACCCATTTGGGATCTTGTGAGCTGGGCTCGCTCTGGGTGGATTTCCTTTTATGGATTTTGTGACCTTTCGGGTTTTTTTCTTCCGGTTCTTCCTGGCCCTCTCCCTTTGGGAGTTTAGGATGGTGTTCCCTTCTTTAGTGAGGGGTGAGTGGGGAGGGACCGACTGTTGGGCGATGGTGTCTCCTGGAGGCCTGTTTGCTCAGTTAAGACTGATTTTGCGGTCTCTAGCTAGGCTCTGGACTACCTGTGGGTCAGTGTCATCGGGGCTTTAACTTTCAACGTTTTCTCGGCTTCGGACGAAGCAGGGGTTTTTGTGGGCAGTGGTTTCAGGCTTGGTGCCCTCAGAATGGACCATCTATTGTACCCTCCCGTCTTGGCATTCAGTGTCCTATATAGCTTGGGTATTGTTTTCCCAAAAGTAATGAATGCAGCTGTGGACTCTTTACATTTACGAAAAGAATATAATAATTTAAATTGTAGTCTGGAGTGTATGGGGAGCCAGTGTAGACTGGCAGGGCGGAGCAGTTGATGTTGATCGGCGGTAAATGAGCCTAGCTGAAGGATTCATAATAGATTGGAGGGGGAGAGGCAGTGTTTTAGAAGGCCATTTAGAAGTAGATTGCAATAGTCAATGCGTGACAAAGTGAAAGAATGAATTAGTATTTTTGTACTTTCTTGAGTAAGGAGAGGACGAATTCTGGAAATGTTGCGTGTGTGTTACAAGGCAGGATTTGGGAAGCGCTTCTATATGTGGTGTGAATGTGAGTTCAGAGTCAAGTGTGACTCACAGACAGCGGACCTGAGGTGAGGTGCTGAGAATAATCTCCAACTGTCAGGTGTAATGCATTCTTCTTATATTTTAGCATATTTTGTTGACCATGTGACAACTCTTAAAATGTATATTTGCATTTGTTTTGGCTCTTAGACATTCACAGTAACCAGCTTAGTTATTTATACTTGTGTCGTATAAATTGTAAACCAGTTTTAAAGCACAAAACACACTGTGGTTCTCTTAACTGATTTGCCAAGTAACGTCTCCTGTTTCTTTACAGGCTCAAATGAAAGATTACCAGCGTGAACTGGAGGAGGCTCGAGCATCACGTGATGACATCTTTAGTCAGTCTAAGGAGAACGAAAAGAAACTCAAGAGCTTGGAGGCAGAAATCCTCCAACTTCAGGAGGTGAGAGGAATCTGACGTAACAAAAGTGTTATACTGGTCTTATTGAGGGTATCAGCACCTCAGAGACAAGATTGCTCGTACATAGCTGTGCGATTAAAAACAAATGTGAAGTGAAAGCTAGTTAAATTGTAACTAATACAGCAGTATTAGGAGAACTTCATACAAATGCACACTTGCTGCTAAACATGTGCAGCAGTGAATAATTAGTTTTGAACAAATTATTTTTAACGAATATTTGTTTGCAGCATAATTCGGTATTCATTTAAAACAAAACGAATACTGAATATTTGATAACGTTTACATTTTTTTGTTTAATGTAAATGTTCCTTTTCTGCAGGTGACATTTGTACAGAATAATCTCAAATAAAAGCTGATTACTAATGAAATGCATTAGTATATATTAGTTTCCTTTTAAATTAGCTTTTAAAGGTGATATACCCTATCTCTAGTGTGCTGGGGGAGCCACGCTAATCCCAAGCCACCTTCATTGATTCCAGTGCTGCGCTAATAGGAGACTTAATGTGGCGGATCCCAGAGCCTGCGCTAAAAGACCCCCCTCTTTTAGCTCTGCTCTGGGATCCACCACCGTAAGCTTCTTATTAGCAAGGCTCTGGATTAGCGCGGTTCCCCAGCACACTAGAGATATATCACCTTTAAAAGCTAATTCAAAGGAAACTAAGATATACTAGCGTATTTCGTTAGTAATCGGCTTTCATTTGAGGTTATTCTGTACAAATGTATATAAATGCACGCTTCACAGGCTGGCATCATAATATTCTGACCAGCTTTTGTAAAGCCCTGACTTTTTCCATCAACAGATTTGTGGTAATCATAACAAATAAAAATAATAAAGTTTCAAAAAAATTATAACTGGTTTAATTTTCCAAGAGGAAGGTGAAGAATTGAGCATGGGGTGCTGGAAGGGGGACGAAGCAGGGCGGCCGTGAAAGTTGGGAAAGACGAGCTGGGGGGCCCTGGGCTGTATCAGACCTGGAATTCATGGGAGTGATATTTCCTTTACCAGTGTTGGAACAGAGCCAGGGTTTCTTATCAATCCTTTTATTGTTCTCAAGAAATACAGTACTTAAAGGGACAATCAACTCAATTTTTTTTGTTTTAAAAGATATCTTATCCCTTTATTAACCATTTCCCAGTTTTGCACAGAAAACATGGTTATATTAAAACACTTTTTACCTCTGTGATTACCTTGTTTCTAAGCATCTTCTGATGGCCCCCTGATCACATGACTTTATCTATTGTCTTGCATTTTAGCCAATTAGTGCTGTGTTGTAGGAATCCATGGGCGTCACCACAATTTTATCTATATGGCCCACATGAACTAGCTTCCCCTGATGTGAAAAACAGATACAAAAGCATGTGATCATGGGGCTATCTTTAGGGACCTAGAAACATACAGGAATTTAGAGGTTTAAAGGTTATAAAGTATGTTAATATAACCATGTTGGTTGTGCAAAGGTGGGGAATTTGTATTAAAGGCATTATTTATCTTTTTAAACAATAACAATTTTTGTGTTGACTGTCCCTTTAAAGGCTTACTCTAGATTTTAAAACTCTAAACAAGTTTTTCAGGTACCTACTTTTCAGATAAAAATAATTCTGACTATTCTCCCTCTGGTTCAGCAGTGACAATATATGTCCACAATGGATTTGAAGGTTGCTTACCTTCATATTCCTGTCCACAAAGACCACTACCATTTTCTATGGGTTGTCTTTAAGGACAAACACTTTCAGTTTTTTGTCCTTCCATTTGTTTACAGCTCCAAGACTTTTTACTAAGGTTTTGGGGTCTTCCCTCCTCTGTATAACGGCTCGGGTATTTCAGTGGCCCCATAAGTGGATGATATCTGGGTTCAGGTTACATCTTTAGTTTTAACTGTTTATCATACAAACTTTTTTTTGTTGGAGAGTCTATGTCCCAAAGAGTTCTCCTCAAACTAGGGTCTCTTTCCTAGTTGTTGTCATCGACTTTCCAAGACTTTCTACTGTGGCTCAGTGCATGGAGGTGTTAGGTTGGATGCTATTCCTTTTGCATGGTTTTACATAAGACCCCTTTGGATCTGCATGCTTCATTTAATGGTGCAAGCAATATTTTCGTTTTCTCATAGAATCCTCTTGGATTCTAAAGTGAGACAGGTTACCAATACATATCTTAGAACTGTGCACTCTTCATTGCCCTTTATTGCTGGCCCCTCCTGAAATAAGAGACTTATCTGCATGTTGAGTGAGTCAATGTCATAGTTCCCTAGCAATGGAGGTGTCCTGAAATTTGACTTGGGCTGAGAATAATATCTGTACTATTTCAGCATGTACATGTGTGTACAGACTATCTCAGTCACCAATTGACTTAATTAAGATTGTAGACCAATGGAGTCTACCAAAAATATACCTGTTTTCTTATTTGAACAACAAGCTTCCAGATATTTTGCAAGACCCTGGGATCCACAGGCGGAGTTTCTAGATGCTCTAGCTGCTCCCCTGGTCTTTTCATCTTTCGTACTTTTTTTTTTTCTCCAACTGTTCTGCTGTCAAGAGTGATAGCTCGGATCAAACAGGAGCTATTATCAGTAATACTTGGTTCACAGATCTAGTTGTCCTCCATGATCCACTAAGACACAACCTACTGTCTCAATGCCCCTTCTTTCTTCAGATCTCAAGTGTCTTAACTTGAAGGCTTGGAGATTGAATGCCTAATTTTAAAATAAGGAGGTTTTTCTGGTGTTGTAGTTGACTGACTGTTACTAGAAAAATCTATAAAATGGTTTGGATTTTTTTTTTTGTCTTCCCCCCCCCCCCCCCCCCCCCCCCCCGTTGTAAAAAAAAACAAGGTTTTAGCTGGCATTCCTTTTAGAATTCTTAGAACTCTTCATTTTTTTTTACAAATGGGCTTAGATAGGGATTTATCTGCTAGTCAACCTTCTATACTTTGTGATATACCGCAAGAAAATTGCTAAGCTTTTTTGAGCCTATGCACAGTTTTGAAATTCAGTTTCTTTCCTGGAAGGTATTGTATCTTTTTGCAATATATTTTGACAGAATAGTTTGTCAATTGTCTGCTTTTCCTTCCATAAGGCAGGGAGAGTCCATGGCTTAATTCCTTTCTGTTGGGAAATACAACACCTGGCCACCAGGAGGAGGCAGATGCCCCAGCCAAAGGCTTAAAGGGACAGTCTAGTATAAATTAAACTTTCATTATTCAGACAGGACTTTAAATTTTAATCAACTTTCCAATTTACTTTTATCATCAAATTTGCTATTTTCTCTTGGTATTCTTAGTTTAAACTAAACCTAGGTAGGCTCATATGCTAATTTCTAAGCCTTTGAGGGCTGCCTCTTATCACATGCTTTTTAAATCTCTTTTCAACACAATGACAGAAAGTACACGTGGGCCATATAGATAACACTGTGTTCAGGCACAGGGGGTTATTTAGGATTTAGCACAAAACAATGCTAAATTTAAGACAATAGATAATAAACAGTCACAGTCATGTGATCAGGGGCTGGAAGAAGGATCCTACATACAAGGTAATCACAGAGGTAAAGAGTATATTAATATAACCATGTTGGTTATGCAAAACTGGGGAATGGGTAATAAAAGTATTATCTATCTTTTAAAACAATAACAATTCTATGGTAGACTGTCCCTTTAAATATCCCTCCCACTTCCCCTATCCCCCCAGTCATTCTTTTCCTTTCGTCACTATAGGAGGTGGCAGAGTAGTGTCAGAAAATTTTGGATAGTCCTGTAATGGGTATGTTCCCTTCAAGAAAGGACTGGAGTTTCAAGTAATCATCATGTCAATCTCTCAGTGAGAGTATTGATAAAAGTTATAGTCTGGAGATGCAGGGAAAGTTTCTTTCATGTATTTGGCAAGAGTTCATCATGAGCTAGTGACGTATGGGATATACAATCCTACCAGGAGGGGCAAAGTTTCCCAAACCTCAAAATGCCTATAAATTCACCCCTCACCACACCGACAATTCAGTTTCACAGATAAGGCTCACAAGGGCGCAAAATGCTTTTATTTATTGCGTCATTCTTGGCGCAAGAATTTTTTTTGCCCGCGAATGTGCATCTGTCATGACGCAAGTTCGGCATTTCCTGTGTCTCAGTTGACGCTAGGTTGTTTGGCATGAAATTGTGTTTATGACGCGAGTTGCGTAATTTCCGGATGTTTGTTGGCGCCTATAAAATTTCTCAACTTCCTTTTGCGTTTGAAACTGCTATATGTGGAAATAAGATATTTCTGTTTAATGTTATTTTTCTTTTTTTTACATTTTACAAGATGTCTCAATCTGATCCTGTCTCAGAAGCTGCTGTAGGAACCATGCTGCCTGAACACAGTTCTACCAAAGCTAAGTGTATATGTTGTTACCTAGTGGAGATTATATCTCCAGCTGTAGTATGTAACAGTTGTCATGATAAGCTTTTAAATGCAGAAAATGTTTCTATTAATGCTAGTACAGTATCTATTGTTCCTTCAACATCTAAAGTACATGATATCCCTGTAAATATGAAAAATGATATTGCTGATGCGATACAGAAGGCTATGGCTACTATACCGCCTTCAAATAAACATAAAAGGTCTTTTAAAACTTCTCATATTACTGATGGTATTTGTAATGACCGGCAACATACTGATATATCCTCCTCTGTTGAGGATCTCTCTGACTCAGAAGATCCTATTTCAGACATTGACACTGATAAATCGTCTTATCTTTTTAAGATTGAGTATATTCTTTCTTTGTTAAAAGAAGTGTTAATAAATTTGGATATTGAGGAGTCTGGTACTCTTCATAATAAATCCAGTAAATGTTTAAATTCTTTTTATAAACCTCCTGTGACTACTCCTAAAGTTTTTCCTGTTCCTGATGCTATTTCTGATGTGATTGCTAAGGAATGGTCTAAGCCTGGTATTTATTTTGTTCCTTCTTCAAGGTTTAAAAAGTTGAATCCTTTGCCAGTGGCTAAATTAGAGTTTTGGGGAAAAGTCCCTAAGGTTGATAGGGCTATTTCTACTCTTGCTAAACGTTCTACTATTCCTATGGAAGATAGTACATATTTTAAGGATCCTTTAGATAGGAAGATTGAATCTTATCTAAGGAAAGCTTATTTGCATTCTGGCTATATGCTCAGACCTGCCATTTCTATGGCTGATGTTGCGGCTGCATCAACGTTTTGGTTGAATAGCTTAGCACAGCGGGAAAGACTCTGATTTGCATAGCATTGTTCGTTTGCTATTTTTGATATCATCAAGATTGTTAAATCTATGTCTTTGGCTATTTTAGCTAGAAGAGCTTTATGGCTCAAATCATGGAATGCTGACATGGTATCTAAATCTAGGTTACAATCTCTATCATTCCAGGGTAATAATTTGTTTGGTTCCCAGTTGGATTCTATTATTTCCACTATTACTGGAGGGAAGTGAGTTTTTGCCTCAAGATAAAGTCTAAAGGCAAATCAAAAGCTTCTAATCGGTTTCGTTCCTTTTGTCAGAATAGAGAACAGAAAACCACTCCTTCCCCTAAAGACTCTGTTTGAATTAGAAGCCATCCTCGAGTTGGGAATAAATCCAAGCCTTACAAGAAACCAAAGCCAGCCCCCAAGACTTCATGAAGGTGTGACCCTTGTTCCAGTTCAAGACGTTTGGGCAGGTTCCGTTCAGAATCATTGGATTCAGAATATTGTCTCTTGGGGTATCGAATAGGTTTCAGAATAAGACCTCCTGTGAGAAGATTTTTTCTCTCTCACGTTCCAACAAATCCTGTGAAAGCTCAGGCTTTTCTGAAGTGTGTTTCAGATCTAGAGCTTTCAGGAGTAATTGTACCAGTTCCAATTCTGGAACAGGGTCTGGGTTTTTATTCAAATCTATTCATTGTCCCGAAGAAGGAAAATTCTTTTTAGACCAGTTCTGGATCTGAAGTTTATGAATCATTTTGTAAGAGTCCCAAGATTGTGACAATAAGGACTATTCTGCCTTTTGTTCAGCAAGGTCATTACATGTCCTCAATAGACTTACAGGATGCGTATCTTCATATTCTGATTCATCCAGACCACTCTTCAATTTGGCCTAGCAACAGCTCCAAGAATATTTTTGAAGGTTCTCGGTGCCCTTCTATCTGTAATCAGAGTATTGCGGTGTTTCCTTATTTGGACAATATCTTGGTACTGGCTTAATCTTTTCATTTAGCACAATCTCACACAAATCAACTTGTGTTGTTTCTTCAAAGACATGGTTGGAGGATCAGTTTACCAAAGAGTTCCTTGATTCCTCAGACAAGTGTCACCTTTTTAGGTTTCCAGATAGATTCAGTATCCATGACTCTGTCTTTAACAGACAAGAGACAAATGAAATTGGTTTCTGCCTGTCAAAACCTTTTAGTTTCAATCATTCCCTTCAGTGGCTATGTGCATGGAAGTTTTAGGTCTCATGACTGCAGCATCGGACACGATCCCCTTTGCTCGTTTTCATATGAGACCTCTGCAGCTTTGCATGCTGAATCAATGGTGCAGGGATTATACTCGGATATCACAGTTGATATACTTAAATCCCAACATTCAACTCTCTCTGTCCTGGTGGTTAGACCATCATCGGATTATTCAAGGGGCCTCTTTTGTTCGTCCTGCCTGGACTGTGATTTCAACAGATGCAAGTCTCATAGGTTGGGGAGCTGTCTGGGGGTCTCTGACAGCACACAGAGTTTGGAATCCTCCAGAGGCGATGTTACCAATCAATATTTCAGAACTCTGTGGTATTTTCAGGGCTCTTCAGGCTTGGCCGCTATTAAAGAGAGAATCATTAATTCGTTTTCAGACAGACAATATCACAACTGTGGCATATATGTCAATCATCAAGGGGGGACTCGCAGTCCTTTAGCGATAAAAGAAGTATCTTGGATACTTTCTTGGGCGGAATAAAACTCCTGTCTAATTTCTGCGATACATATCCGAGGTGTAGACAATTGGGAAGCGGATGATCTCAGTCGTCAGTCTTTACATCCAGGGGAGTGGTCTTTCCATCCAGATTGTACAGATGTAGGGTCTCCCCGAAATAGATCTGATGGCTTCCCATCTTAACAAAAAGCTTCCCAGGTACCTTTCCAGGTCCAGGGATCCTCAGGCGGAGATGGTGGATGTGTTAGCAGTTCCTTGGTTTTACCAACCTGCTTACATTTTTCCGCCTCTAGTTCTTCTTCCAAGGGTGATCTCCAAGATCGTATTGGAACAATCGCATGTGTTTCTGATAGCACCAGCATGGCCTCACAAGTTTTTGTATGCAGATCTTGTCCGGATGTCCAGTTGCCAACCTTGGCCGCTTCCATTAAGGCCAGACCGTTTTTTCTCCAACATTGGTGTGTCCGGTCCACGGCGTCATCCTTACTTGTGGGATATTCTCTTCCCCAACAGGAAATGGCAAAGAGTCCCAGCAAAGCTGGTCACATGATCCCTCCTAGGCTCCGCCCACCCCAGTCATTCTCTTTGCCGTTGCACAGGCAACATCTCCACGGAGATGGTTAAGAGTTTTTTGGTGTTTAAATGTAGTTTTATTCTTCTATCAAGTGTTTGTTATTTTAAAATAGTGCTGGTATGTACTATTTACTCTGAAACAGAAAAGGATGAAGATTTCTGTTTGTAAGAGGAAGATGATTTTAGCAGACAGTAACTGAAATCAATTGCTGTTTCCACACAGGACTGTTGAGATGAAGTAACTTCAGTTGGGGGAAACAGTTAGCAGTCTTTTCTGCTTAAGGTATGACTAGCCATATTTCTAACAAGACCATGTAATGCTGGAAGGCTGTCATTTCCCCTCATGGGGACCAGTAAGCCATTTTCTTAGTTAAACATAAAAGAATAAAGGGCTTCAAAAAGGGCTTAAAAACTGGTAGACATTTTTCTGGGCTAAAACAGTTGCTTTACTAGGCATATTATGCAGATTCTAACTAATTATTGGTATTATAATCTTGGGGAACGTTTAGAAAAACGGCAGGCACTGTGTTGGACACCTTTTTCAGATGGGGGCCTTTCTAGTTATAGACAGAGCCTCATTCTGGGACTGTATAGGGGTTAAATGTAAAAACGGCTCCGGTTCCGTTAATTTAAGGGTTAAAGCTCTGAAATTTGGTGTGCAATACTTTTAATGCTTTAAGACACTGTGGTGAAATTTTGGTGAATTTTGAACAATTCCTTCATACTTTTTCACATATTCAGTAATAAAGTGTTTTCAGTTTGAAATTTAAAGTGACAGTAACGGTTTTATTTTAAAACGTTTTTTGTGCTTTGTTGACAAGTTTAAGCCTGTTTAACATGTCTGTACCATCAGATAAGCTATGTTCTATATGTATGAAAGCCAATGTGTCTCCCCATTTAAATTTATGTGATAATTGTGCCATAGTGTCCAAACAAAGTAAGGACAGTATTGCAACAGATAATGATATTGCCCAAGATGATTCCTCAAATGAGGGGAGTAAACATGATACTACATCATCCCCTACTGTGTCTACACCAGTTATGCCCACACAGGAGGCCCCTAGTACATCTAGTGCGCCAATACTTATTACCATGCAACAATTAACGGCTGTAATGGATAACTCCATAGCAAATCTTTTATCCAAAATGCCTACTTATCAGAGAAAGCGCGATTGCTCTGTTTTAAACACTGAAGAGCAAGAGGACGCTGATGATAACTGTTCTGACATACCCTCACACCAATCTCAAGGGGCCATGAGGGAGGTTTTGTCTGATGGAGAAATTTCAGATTCAGGAAAAATTTCTCATCAAGCTGAACCTGATGTTGTGACATTTAAATTTAAATTAGAACATCTCCGCGCACTGCTTAAGGAGGTGTTATCTACTCTGGATGATTGTGACAATTTGGTCATTCCAGAGAAATTATGTAAGATGGACAAGTTCCTAGATGTTCCGGTGCCCCCCGGCGCTTTTCCTATACCCAAGCGGGTAGCGGACATAGTAAATAAAGAGTGGGAAAGGCCCGGCATACCTTTTGTTCCCCCCCCCCCCTATATTTAAGAAATTATTTCCTATAGTCGACCCCAAAAAGGACTTATGGCAAACAGTCCCCAAGGTCGAGGGGGCGGTTTCTACTCTAAACAAACGCACTACTATTCCTATCGAAGATAGTTGTGCTTTCAAAGATCCTATGGATAAGAAATTAGAGGGTTTGCTTAAAAAGATTTTTGTACAGCAAGGTTACCTTCTACAACCAATTTCATGCATTGTTCCTGTCACTACGGCAGCGTGTTTCTGGTTCGAGGAACTAGAAAAATCGCTCAGTAAAGAATCTTCGTATGAGGAGGTTATGGACAGAGTTCAAGCACTTAAATTGGCTAACTCTTTTGTTTTAGATGCCGCTTTGCAATTAGCTAGATTAGCGGCGAAAAATTCAGGGTTTGCTGTCGTGGCGCGCAGAGTGCTTTGGCTAAAGTCTTGGTCAGCGGATGTGTCTTCCAAGACAAAATTGCTTAACATTCCTTTCAAAGGTAAAACATTATTTGGACCTGATTTGAAAGAGATTATTTCAGACATCACTGGGGGAAAGGGCCACGCCCTGCCACAGGATAGGTCTTTTAAGGCTAATAATAAGCCTAATTTTCGTCCCTTTCGCAGAAACGGACCAGTCTCTAATTCTGTATCCTCTAAGCAAGAGGGTAATACTTCACAACCCAAACCAGCCTGGAAACCAATGCAAGGCTGGAACAAGGGTAAGCAGGCCAAGAAGCCTACCACTGCTACCAAAACAGCATGAAGGGATAGCCCCCGATCCGGGACCGGATCTAGTGGGGGGCAGATTTTCTCTCTTTGCTCAGGCTTGGGCAAGAGATGTTCAGGATCCTTGGGCGCTAGAAATAGTTTCTCAAGGTTATCTCCTGGAATTCAAGGAACTACCCCCAAGGGGAAGGTTCCACAGGTCTCAATTATCTTCAAACCAAATAAAGAGACAGGCATTCTTACATTGTGTAGAAGACCTGTTAAAGATGGGAGTGATACATCCAGTTCCAATAAGAGAACAAGGAATGGGATTTTATTCCAATCTGTTCATAGTTCCCAAAAAAGAGGGAACATTCAGACCAATTTTGGATCTAAAGATCCTAAACAAATTTCTCAGGGTACCATCGTTCAAAATGGAAACTATTCGAACGATCCTACCTACTATCCAGGAAAATCAATTTATGACTACCGTGGATTTAAAGGATGCGTACCTACATATTCCTATCCACAAGGAACATCATCAGTTCCTAAGGTTCGCTTTTCTGGACAAGCATTACCAGTTTGTGGCACTTCCATTTGGATTAGCCACTGCTCCAAGGATTTTCACAAAGGTACTAGGGTCCCTTCTAGCGGTTCTAAGACCAAGGGGCATTGCAGTAGTACCTTACTTGGACGACATCCTGATTCAAGCGTCGTCCCTGTCAAAAGCAAAGGCTCATACGGACATCGTCCTAGCCTTTCTCAGATCTCACGGATGGAAGGTGAACAAAGAAAAAAGTTCTCTGTCCCCGTCAACAAGAGTTCCCTTCTTGGGAACAATAATAGATTCCTTAGAAATGAGGATTTTTCTGACAGAGGTCAGAAAATCAAAACTTCTAAGCTCTTGTCAAGTACTTAATTCTGTTCCTCGTCCTTCCATAGCGCAGTGCATGGAAGTAATAGGATTGATGGTTGCAACAATGGACATAGTTCCTTTTGCACGAATTCATCTAAGACCATTACAACTGTGCATGCTCAGACAGTGGAATGGGGATTATACAGACTTGTCTCCGACGATTCAAGTAGATCAAAAGACCAGAGATTCACTCCGTTGGTGGCTGACCCTGGACAATCTGTCACAGGGAATGAGCTTCCGCAGACCAGAGTGGGTCATTGTCACGACCGACGCCAGCCTAGTGGGCTGGGGCGCGGTCTGGGAATCCCTGAAAGCTCAGGGTCTATGGTCTCGGGAAGAGTCTCTTCTCCCGATAAACATTCTGGAACTGAGAGCGATATTCAATGCTCTCAGAGCTTGGCCTCAACTAGCAAAGGCCAAATTCATAAGGTTTCAGTCAGACAACATGACGACCGTTGCATATATCAATCATCAGGGGGGAACAAGGACTTCCCTGGCGATGAAAGAAGTGACCAAGATAATTCAATGGGCGGAGGATCACTCCTGCCACTTGTCTGCGATCCACATCCCAGGAGTGGAAAATTGGGAAGCGGATTTTCTGAGTCGTCAGACATTCCATCCGGGGGAGTGGGAACTCCATCCGGAAATCTTTGCCCAAATAACTCAATTATGGGGCATTCCAGACATCGATCAGATGGCGTCTCGTCAGAACTTCAAGGTTCCTTGCTACGGGTCCAGATCCAGGGATCCCAAGGCGACCCTAGTAGATGCACTAGTAGCACCTTGGACCTTCAACCTAGCTTATGTATTCCCACCGTTTCCTCTCATCCCCAGGCTGGTAGCCAGGATCAATCAGGAGAGGGCCTCGGTTATCTTGATAGCTCCTGCGTGGCCACGCAAGACTTGGTATGCAGACCTGGTCATCGGCTCCACCATGGAAGCTACCTTTGAGACAGGACCTTCTTGTTCAGGGTCCATTCGAACATCCGAATCTGGTTTCCCTCCAACTGACGGCTTGGAGATTGAACGCTTGATTTTATCAAAGCGTGGGTTTTCAGATTCTGTAATAGATACTCTGATTCAGGCTAGAAAGCCTGTAACTAGAAAAATTTACCATAAAATATGGAAAAAATATATCTGTTGGTGTGAATCTAAAGGATTCCCATGGAACAAGATAACAATTCCTAAGATTCTATCCTTTCTACAAGAAGGTTTGGAGAAAGGATTATCTGCAAGTTCTCTGAAGGGACAGATCTCTGCTTTATCTGTTTTACTTCACAAAAGACTGGCAGCTGTGCCAGATGTTCAAGCATTTGTTCAGGCTCTGGTTAGGATCAAGCCTGTTTACAGACCTTTGACTCCTCCCTGGAGTCTAAATCTAGTTCTTTCAGTTCTTCAAGGGGTTCCGTTTGAACCCTTACATTCCGTAGATATTAAGTTATTATCTTGGAAAGTTTTGTTTTTGGTTGCAATTTCTTCTGCTAGAAGAGTTTCAGAGTTATCTGCTCTGCAGTGTTCTCTGCCCTATCTGGTGTTCCATGCAGATAAGGTGGTTTTGCGTACTAAGCCTGGTTTTCTTCCGAAAGTTGTTTCCAACAAAAATATTAACCAGGAGATAGTTTTACCTTCTTTGTGTCCGAATCCAGTTTCAAAGAAGGAACGTTTGTTACACAATTTGGACGTAGTCCGTGCTCTAAAATTCTATTTAGAGGCTACTAAAGATTTCAGACAAACATCTTCCTTGTTTGTTGTTTATTCTGGTAAAAGGAGAGGTCAAAAAGCGACTTCTACCTCTCTTTCCTTTTGGCTTAAAAGCATTATCCGATTGGCTTATGAGACTGCCGGACGGCAGCCTCCTGAAAGAATCACAGCTCACTCCACTAGGGCTGTGGCTTCCACATGGGCCTTCAAGAACGAGGCTTCTGTTGACCAGATATGTAAGGCAGCGACTTGGTCTTCACTGCACACTTTTGCCAAATTTTACAAATTTGATACTTTTGCTTCTTCGGAGGCTATTTTTGGGAGAAAGGTTTTGCAAGCCGTGGTGCCTTCCATTTAGGTGACCTGATTTGCTCCCTCCCTTCATCCGTGTCCTAAAGCTTTGGTATTGGTTCCCACAAGTAAGGATGACGCCGTGGACCGGACACACCAATGTTGGAGAAAACAGAATTTATGCTTACCTGATAAATTACTTTCTCCAACGGTGTGTCCGGTCCACGGCCCGCCCTGGTTTTTTAATCAGGTCTGATGAATTATTTTCTCTAACTACAGTCACCACGGTATCATATGGTTTCTCCTATATATATTTTCTCCTGTCCGTCGGTCGAATGACTGGGGTGGGCGGAGCCTAGGAGGGATCATGTGACCAGCTTTGCTGGGACTCTTTGCCATTTCCTGTTGGGGAAAAGAATATCCCACAAGTAAGGATGACGCCGTGGACCGGACACACCGTTGGAGAAAGTAATTTATCAGGTAAGCATAAATTCTGTTTTCCATCAGGATCTCAAACCATTTGAATGTATGGAAATTGAACGCTTAGTCATAGAGGCTTCTCTGACTCAGTGATTAATACTATGCTACAGGCTCATAAGTCTGTTTCAAGGAAGATTTATTATCGGGTTTGGAAAACCTATATTCCATGGTGTTTTTCTCATAAATTCTCTTGGCATTTAGGATTCCTAGAATTTTACAGTTTCTTCAGGGTGGTTTGGATAAAGGTTTGTCTGCAAGTACCTTGAAGGGACAAATCTCTGCTCTTTCTGTTTTATTTCATAGAAAGATTGCTAAACTTCCTGATATTAACTGTTTTGTTCAGGCTTTGGTTCGTATCAAGCCTGTTGTAAAATCAATCTCTCCTCCTTTAAGTCTTAATTTGGTTTTGAAGGCTTTGCCGACTCCTCCTTTTAAGCCTATGCATTCTTAGGTTATTAAACTACTTTCTTGGAATGTGTTGTTTCTTTTGGCAATCTCTTCAGCTTGAAGAGTTTCTGAATTGTCTGCTCTATTGTGAGTCTCTTTTTCTGATTTTCCATCACGATAAGGCTGTTTTGCAGGCTTTGTTTAAAATTTTTCCTAAGGTTGTGAATTCTAACAACATTAGTAGGGAAATTGTTGTTCCTTTCTTGTGTCCTAATCCCAATAATTCTCTTGAAAGATCTTTACATTCTTTGGATGTTGTAAGAGCTTTGAAATATTATGTTGAAGCTACTAAAGATTTCAGGAAGACTTCTAGTCTATTTGTTGTTTTTTTTCTGGTCCTAGCAAAGGTCAGAAAGCCTCTGCCATTTCTTTGGCATCTTGGTTAAAGCTTTTGATTCACAAGGCTTATTTGGAGGCGGGACAGTCTCTGCCTCAGAGAATTACAGCTCATTCTACTAGATCAGTCGCCACTTCTTGGGCTTTTAAGATTTGCAAAGCAGCAACTTGGTCTTCTTTGCATACGTTTACTAAATTTTACCATTTTGATGTATTTGCTTCTTCTTCAGCAGTCTTTGGTAGAAAAGTTCTTCAGGCAGCTGTCTCAGTTTGATTATTCTGCTTATAATTTAAGGTTTTTTTTTCTTGAAATTTATGTGAAATTTATAAGAGACTTATTTTTTTGTGGATTTAATTTTTTCAGTCCCTCCCTTTCTAGTGACTCTTCTGTGGTCTCCCACATCTTGGGTATTTCTATCCCATACGTCACTAGCTCATGGACTCTTGCCAATTACATGAAAGAAAACATAATTTATGTAACAACTTACCTGATAAATTAATTTCTTTCATATTGGCAAGAGTCCGTGAGGCCCACCCATTTTATGGTGGTTATGATTTTTGTATAAAAAGCACAATTATATTTCCCGTTCTTCTTTTTGTATGCTTTTTTACTCCTTATTTTTTCACCCCACTACTTGGCTATTCGTTAAACTGAATTGTGTATTTATAGGCATTTTAAGGTTTAGGAAACTTTGCCCCTCCTAGTAGGATTGTATATCCCATATGTCACTAGTTCATGGACTCTTGCCAATATGAAAGAAATTAATTTATCAGTTAAGTTCTTACATAAATTATGTTTTTTATGCGAACCCATCCAGACTGTCGCCTAACAGCTCCTGAGCAATCAGTGTTGATGAGTTTCACTGCTTGCTGTTACACACTCAAGTCTGTCATAGCATTGCTGCAAGACTGTCACACTTGAGAGGCTGTGCCATGAATCCTGGAGGGTAAAACAGTTTTATATATATACACTTTTGCTATACAGGGTCACAGTGTGGCTCCTTTATCCCTCAATAGGATCAATGGTTAATATCTCCTTCAGGGGTTATTTATAACTGCTTTAATGTGAGAGTTTTTGGGCTCATAGACTGTGTGCTTTTGGCTTGGAACAAACAGGTTTCACTTTCGTTTTTGAGTGTTGCGCAGCTCATAATAGCTTAGCGCCTTTTTCATAGCAGGGGAAGTCCTGTCCTGTGCACCACGTGACCGGTTGCTGTCTTTGCATTTTCCTACGATCCTACCTCGGACATCACTCCTAAGTAGAGCGTTTTCACTGTTGTCTGGGTCTAGGAGGTGGTGAGTGCCCCAGCCATTGGGATTAAAAAAGGTGCCGTTTTTTTTAATAAAAGCATTTTTTGTTTGTCCTTCTGTGGAAATATACTTAGCTATGGCGGACTCTGACTCTACATTAGAAGGTTCCGCTCCTTCTGTACTGATTAATAATTCCTGTTTATATTGTGAGGAGGCTGTGGTGTGCCCGTCTGCTCAGTGTTGTTCCATTTGCCTAAGCACTGTTCTAATGTCTAAGAAGGGAGACAAGCCTGTTAATACTCATAGGGCTATTAGCCCCTCTGAGCCGTCTACTTCTCAGGAATCTATGTCCCGAGATATTACTACCCTTTCTACTCTACCCGCTCCACATGCAGTTCCCCTGGCTCAACTAAACCTCCATCTGGAGGGGGCTTTTTTCCTGTGGACTTTACCGCGCAGTTACAATCAGCGGTGTCTGCGGCCCTGAGTGCCTTACCTCCCTCTAGCAAACGTAAGAGGTTTAACATAGTTCTCCTGACCTAGAGTCATCTAAATATTTGTCAGATTTAGCTACTATGTCCCAGCTATCCGAGGATGAGTTAACCTCTGTAGCTTCAGAGGGTGAACTTTCTGAGTCGGAAACTTCATTTTCTAAACCTCCTTTAGCGGAGGAATCCTCCTTTAGATTTAAAATTGAGCATCTGCGTTTTTTATTAAAGGAGGTTCTATCTACGCTAGAGGTTCAAGAGGCTAAACTACCTGAGGAACCTCAGATAGATCCCTAAATTAGACCGGGTTTATGAAGACAGGAAGGTCCCTCTGACTTTTTCCTGTGCCTGTTAAAATGGCGAACATTATTTGTAACCAATGGGAAAGAATAGGAACTTCTTTTTCCCCCTCGTCTACTTTAAAAAAATTGTCCCGGTCCCTGACTCAATTGGAATTGTGGGGCTCCATCCCTAAGGTGGATGACGCTATTTCTACGCTGGCTAAGCGTACTATCTCCCCCTGGACGATAGTTCTTCTTTTAGAGAGCCCATGGATAAGAAAATGGAAACTTTTCTGAGGAAGATGTTTCAACATACAGGGTTTTTATTTCAACCGGCGGCAGCTGTAGCCATGGTTGCTGGAGCAGCTACCTACTGGTGCGACACTCTGTCTGAGCTCACTGAGGTGGAAACTCCCCTCGAGGATATTCAGGAGACAATTAAAGCCCTGAGAATTGCTAACTCCTTCAGTTATGACGCGAATATGCAGATTATACGCCTAAATGCAAAGGCTTCTGGCTTTGCGGTCCTAGCCCGCCGGCTCTCTGGTTGAAGTCATGGTCTGCGGATAGGACTTCTAAATCCAGACTCCTTTCTTCCTTTCAAGAGGAAGATTTTATTTGGTTCAAGGCTGGATTCCATTATTTCTATGATTAACGTAGGGAAGGGTGCCTTCCTACCACAGGATAAAAAGATTAGGCCTAAGGGACGGGAATCGTCTAATTTTCGTTCCTTTCGTTCTGTCAAATCACGACTACAGCAATCCTCATCCAAGCCCAAGCAGTCCAAGAGTACTTGGAAGCCAGCTCAGTCCTGGAATAAGTCCAGACTATGAAGCCCGCCGAGAACAAATCGGCATGAAGGGGCAGCCCCTGATCTGGGATCGAGTAGGGGGCAGACTGTCTCTTTTTTTCAGACGCTTGGTTCCAGGATGTACAGGATCCTTAGGTCCTGGAGGATGTATCTCAGAGAAACCGGATAGGATTCAAATCTCATCCGCCCAGGGGTAGATTCCTACTCTCCAGACTATCTATAAGACCAGAAAAGAGGACTGCCTTTTAGGTTGCGTACGGGATCTCTCCTCTCTAGGAGTAATTGTCCCGTTACCTACAGCAGAAAGAGGTTTTGAGTTTTATTCAAATCTTTTCATGGTTCCAAAAAAGGAGGGAAATTTTCATCCAATTCTGGACTTAAAGTGTCTAAACAAGTTTCTGAGTGTTCCCTCTTTCAAGATGGAGAGAATACGGTCAATCCTTCCTCTGGTTCAGGAAGGACAGTTTATGACCACCATAGACCTGAAGGATGAATACCTTCATGTTCCGATACAGAGGGAATATTTTCAGTTCCTGAGGTTTGCTTTTCTGGACCAGCACTTCCAGTTCATAACTCTTCCGTTTGGCCTAGCTACTGCTCCAGGGATATTTACGAAGGTTCTCGGGGCTCTTATAGCCGTTGCCAGAACACAAGGTATTACCTGGACAAAATCTTGGTATAGGCACCATCTTTTCATCTTGCGTGCGAACACGAGTCCTTTCTCAGTCTTCTTCGATCACATGGATGGAAGATAAACTTGGAAAAGAGTTCTCTTACTCCTAATACCAGGGTAAATTTCCTGGGGACAATAATAGACTCCATATCTATGAGAATATTTCTCACAGATCAGAGACGTTGCAAGCTAACTACTGCATGTCTTGTCTTCCAGGCCTCCTTGAGACCCTCAGTGGCCCAGTGTATGGAGGTGATTGGACTCATAGTGTCTTGTATGGACATCATTCCCTTTGCCAGATTCCATCTCAGACTCTTACAACTATGCATGCTGAGACAATGGAACGGCAACCATTTAGATCTGTCTCAACAGATTGTGCTGTACATTCTGTCAAGAGACTCAATCTCTTGGTGGCTCTGTCCAGATGATCTGTCCCAAGGCACGTGCTTCTTGAGACCGTCCTGGGAGATTGTGACTACGGACGCAAGCCTTTCCGGCTTGGAAGCCGTTTGGGGTGCCAAGAAGGCACAAGGGCTGTGCCCTACAGATCAATATATTGGAACTCCGGGCAATCTTCAATGCTCTGAAGTCTTGGCCCCTTCTGTGTTCATCCCAGTTTATCAGATTCCAATAAGACAATATAACTTTGGTTGACTACATCAACCATCAGGGGGTAACAAGATGTTTTTTGGCAATGAGAGAAGTATCTCAGATACTAGAGTGGGCGGTCACTCACAGCTGTACGCTGTCAGCAATCCACATTCTGGGTGTGGACAACTGGGAAGTGGACTTCCTCAGCAGGCAATCTTTTTACCCAGGGGATAAGATTTGTAAGGCGGCTACCTGGTCCTCCTTACACACTTTTTCTAAATTTTACAAGTTTGATGTGTTTTGTTCGGCCGAAGCAGCTTTCGGGAGAAAAGTTTTGCAGGCTGTGGTGCCCTCAAACTAGGGTCCACCTCTCTTTTGTTCCTTCCCGTTATTACTTCAGTGTCCTCTGGTGCTTGGGTATAGTTTCCCAACAGTAAGGAATAAAGTTGTGGACTCTTCCTGCCTTATGGAAGGAAAACATAATTTATGCTTACCAGATAAATTCCTTTCCTTCCTGGCAGGGAGAGTCCACGACCCCGCCTGTAATTTATTTTTGTTGGGCGGCTCCCCTTTTATATTACTTCTCCTGGAACTTTTATACCCTGATGTTTCTCCTACTTTTCCTTGTTCCCTCGGGAGAATGACTGGGGGAATAGGGGAAGTGGGAGGGATATTTAAGCCTTTGGCTGGGGTGTCTTTGCCTTCTCCTGGTGGCCATGTATTGTATTTCCCAACAGTAAGGAATGAAGTTGTGGACTCTCCCTGCCAGGAAGGAAAGGAATGTATCTGGTAAGCATAAATTATGTTTTTGTTGCTAGTCTCCTTACCTTTTTTTTACCAGGATAAGTCGATTTTAATCAAAAATATTTATTTTTGTCAGATGTGGTTTCTTCTAAGAAATTTTTTTCTTTTGGTAATTTGTTCCATTGTGAGTCATTATAGACCAAGAGGCCCTGCAGAATGTTACTTGTTCTTTATGTTTTGATGCTAATGTGGAACCACCAATCCCTTTCTGTTCCCCATGTATTGAGAGAACTTTAAATTATAGGGATAGACTTTTTTCTGAGCCAACATTGTTTAAGGCGGATGCTGTTCAGGGGCGCGATCCGATATATATCGTAGTTTGCGGCGCAAGTGAGGGAACCCCCGCCGCCCATAGTTTCAGCTCGCAACTCGAGCTATCTCATATACGGCGCCGTCAGATGCTAAAGTGCCGTAAGTCGGATAAACCAGCGATGTCCAGAAATCTGCGTAAGTACAAATTTCTGGAGTCGCCAGTGACTTACGGCACTTTAGAAACTGCCGGCGCCTACAAAACCTGACTAAGTTATGAAATCACCCGTACTGTCTAACACGCCTCCCAAACATAGCCCGACACGTATACCCCTCTATCCGCTATCCCCCCTCACTCTCCTAATACTAAATGCATTAACCCCTTAACCGCCGCTCCCGGACCCCGCCGCCACCTACATTAACTACCCCCTAATGTGAGTTCCTACCCCGCCGCCACCTACATTAACTACCCCCTAATGTGAGCCCCTATACCGCCGCCAGCTATATTACCTACCCCCTAATGTGAGCTCTTTCCCGCCGCCAGCTATATTAAAATTATTAACCCCCTAATCTAATCCCTCTACCCCGCCACCAGCTATATTAAATGAATTAACCCCTAATCTAATCCCCCTACACCGCCGCCACCACCAATATTAAATTAATTAACCCCTAATCTAATCCCCCTACACCGCCGCCACCTATATTAAATTAATTAACCCCTAAAATACTAAACTATCCCTACCACTAAACCTAAGTCTAACCCTACAAATAGCGGCATGCCCCAAAGAAATCAGATCTTTTACCAGCCCTTAAAAGGGCTTTTGGCGGGGCATTGTCACAAAGAAATCAGCTCTTTTGCCTATAATCTAAATCCCCCTACACCGCCGCCACCTATAATAAATGTATTAACCCCTAATCTAATCCCCCTACACCGCCGCCACCTATATTAAATAGATTAACCCCTAATATAATCCCGCTACACCGCCGCCAGCTATATTAACTATATTAACCCTTATTATATTAGGGTTAATATAGTTATTATATATATATATATATATATATACATATATATATTAACCCTAATTATATTAGGGTTAATATCGTTATTATATTATATATATTAACTATGTTAACCCTAATTATATTAGGGTTAATATTATTATTATACAGGGAGTGCAGAATTATTAGGCAAATGAGTATTTTGACCACATCATCCTCTTTATGCATGTTGTCTTACTCCAAGCTGTATAGGCTCGAAAGCCTACTACCAATTAAGCATATTAGGTGATGTGCATCTCTGTAATGAGAAGGGGTGTGGTATAATGACATCAACACCCTATATCAGGTGTGCATAATTATTAGGCAACTTCCTTTCCTTTGGCAAAATGGGTCAAAAGAAGGACTTGACAGGCTCAGAAGAGTCAAAAATAGTGAGATATCTTGCAGAGGGATGCAGCACTCTTAAAATTGCAAAGCTTCTGAAGCGTGATCATCGAACAATCAAGCATTTCATTCAAAATAGTCAACAGGGTCGCAAGAAGCGTGTGGAAAAACCAAGGCGCAAAATAACTGCCCATGAACTGAGAAAAGTCAAGCGTGCAGCTGCCAAGATGCCACTTGCCACCAGTTTGGCCATATTTCAGAGCTGCAACATCACTGGAGTGCCCAAAAGCACAAGGTGTGCAATACTCAGAGACATGGCCAAGGTAAGAAAGGCTGAAAGACGACCACCACTGAACAAGACACACAAGCTGAAACGTCAAGACTGGGCCAAAAAATATCTCAAGACTGATTTTTCTAAGGTTTTATGGACTGATGAAATGAGATTGAGTCTTGATGGGCCAGATGGATGGGCCCGTGGCTGTATTGGTAAAGGGCAGAGAGCTCCAGTCCGACTCAGACGCCAGCAAGGTGGAGGTGGAGTACTGGTTTGGGCTGGTATCATCAAAGATGAGCTTGTGGGGCCTTTTCGGGTTGAGGATGGAGTCAAGCTCAACTCCCAGTCCTACTGCCAGTTTCTGGAAGACACCTTCTTCAAGCAGTGGTACAGGAAGAAGTCTGCATCCTTCAAGAAAAACATGATTTTCATGCAGGACAATGCTCCATCACACGCGTCCAAGTACTCCACAGCGTGGCTGGCAAGAAAGGGTATAAAAGAAGAAAATCTAATGACATGGCCTCCTTGTTCACCTGATCTGAACCCCATTGAGAACCTGTGGTCCATCATCAAATGTGAGATTTACAAGGAGGGAAAACAGTACACCTCTCTGAACAGTGTCTGGGAGGCTGTGGTTGCTGCTGCTTGCAATGTTGATGGTGAACAGATCAAAACACTGACAGAATCCATGGATGGCAGGCTTTTTAGTGTCCTTGCAAAGAAAGGTGGCTATATTGGTTACTGATTTGTTTTTATTTTGTTTTTGAATGTCAGAAATGTATATTTGTGAATGTTGAGATGTTATATTGGTTTCACTGGTAAAAAATAAATAATTGAAATGGGTATATATTTGTTTTATGCACATTAATAGTCACCTGCACACACAGATATCCCCCTAAAATAGCTATAACTAAAAACAAACTAAAAACTACTTCCAAAACTATTCAGCTTTGATATTAATGAGTTTTTTGGGTTCATTGAGAACATGGTTGTTGTTCAAAAATAAAATTAATCCTCAAAAATACAACTTGCCTAATAATTCTGCACTCCCTGTATTATATATATATTAAGTATAATAACCCTATCTAACTCTAACACCCCTAACTAAATTCTTATTAAATTAAATCTAATTAATATTAATATTATTAATTAAAATATTCCTATTTAAATCTAAATACTTACCTATAAAATAAACCCTAAGATAGCTACAATGTAATTAATAATTACATTGTAGCTATTTTAGGGTTTATATTTATTTTACAGGTAACTTGGTATTTATTTTAACTAGGTACAATAGCTATTAAATAGTTAATAACTATTTAATGGCTACCTAGTTAAAATAATTACCAATTTACCTGTAAAATAAATCCTAACCTAAGTTACAATACACCTACACTATCATTAAATTAAATAAACTACAAATATCTAAACTAAAATACAATTAAATAAACTAAACTAAATTACAAAAAAAAAAACACTAAATTACAAAAAATAAAGATTACAAGAATTTTAAGCTAATTACACCTATTCTAAGCCCCCTAATAAAATAACAAAGCCCCCCAAAATAAAAAAAATTCCCTACCCTAATCTAAATTAAAAACGTTAACAGCTCTATTACCTTACCAGCCCTTAAAAGGGCTTTTTGCGGGGCATGCCCCAAAGAAATCAGCTCTTTTGCCTGTAAAAAAAAAACTACAATACCACCCCCCAACATTACAACCCACCACCCACATACCCTTACTCTAACCCAAACCCCCCTTAAATAAACCTAACACTACCCCCCTGAAGATCTCCCTACCTTGTCTTCACCCAGCCGGGCCGAACTCTTCATCCGATCCGGGCGATTTTGTTTTCAATCAAGCGGCAGAGAAGAAGTCTTCCATCCGGGCGATGTCTTCAATCGAGTGGCAGAGCAGAAGTCTTCCATCCGGGCTATGTCTTCAATCAAGCGGCATCTTCAATCTTCTTTCTTCACTCCTCCGAAGCAGAACATCCATCCGGCACGACGACTTCCCGACGAATGAGGTTCCTTAGTTTAAATGACATCATCCAAGATGGCTTCCGTCGAATTCCGATTGGCTGATAGGATTCTATCAGCCAATCGGAATTAAGGTAGGAAAAATCTGATTGGCTGATTGAATCAGCCAATCGGATTGAACTTGAATCTGATTGGCTGATTCAATCAGCCAATCAGATTTTTCCTACCTTAATTCCGATTGGCTGATAGAATCCTATCAGCCAATCGGAATTTGACGGACGCCATCTTGGATGATGTCATTTAAAGGAACCTCATTCGTCGGGAAGTCGTCGTGCCGGATGGATGTTCCGCGTCGGCGGAGCGAAGAAAGAAGATTGAAGATGCCGCTTGATTGAAGACATAGCCCAAATGGAAGATTTCTGCTCTGCCGCTTGATTGAAGACATCACCCGGATGGAAGACTTCTTCTTTGCCGCTTGATTGAAGACATCGCCCGGATCGGATGAAGAGTTTGGCCCGGCTGGGTGAAGACAAGGTAGGGAGATCTTCAGGGGGGTAGTGTTAGGTTTTTTTAAGGGGGGTTTGGGTGGGTTTAGAATAGGGGTATGTGGGTGGTGGGTTGTAATGTTGGGGGGTGGTATTGTGCCCTACAAAAAGCCCTTTTAAGGGCTGGCAACAGGGCCGGCGTTTTATATTAGGCAGAATAGGCATTCGCCTTAGGGCGCACCAGCAGGGGGGCGCTGAGAGCGGTGCCGACTGCCGAGGATAATCTGCCACCCTGAAGCGCTGATTATAAATGAATGTAATAATGATATTACATTTATTATTTATTAAATTGTAATTTGTCCACCATCATTTGATTCTTTTATTTTTTTATCGCCAATTCCCTCGGCGCCCGCTGGCTGTCTCGCTCCCTCCCTGCGTGCGGCTGCACCTGAAACGCTTATGCGAAGTGTCTAAGTCTAATTAGTACTCCTGTCTGCGCTGGCCCAGCTATTGTATAGCCTATTTGTATGTGGGCTGGCACGCCGCGCTGCGTCAAAGAGTGGAAGAGGCGGAGCTCACTTGCGCAGCTGCGCCGTCTATCTACATGATGTCTATCAGAGTCAGACACATATGACTCACTCGACAGAGAGGGAGAAATGGTGCGGGAAGCGGCCGGGATGAGCTGCCTGACTCCACGTGAGAGGCTCACACACATCTGCACCAAAGAGCCACTAATGTTGCCCAGAGATGGCCGGCCCATCAGCCCAGCCCACAGACGACCGAGTAAGACGACTCTGAGTGAGCAGGTAGGAATGGTGGGAGTCTCTGAATAGGCCGGAGCGGGCTGCGGGCATACTTAAGTTATTTACATTACATCCTAATAGTAATCTGACTAGTTGTGAGAACTGTGGTCTAAGTTGTAGAGTACAGGCTGGCTAATGAAGGAGAAAAGCTTAAGTAGCTTCACTGCCCCATGTCCCTGTGTGCGCTCTGTACGGTACCCGGACCTTTACATTGAAAGCCTTGTGTGTATTATATTATATATATGACCGCGGTTGACCAGGCTGAAGCAGCCAGCGCCTATATACATTAAATGATTTGTAAGTGTGACACAGACAAATCCTTTAATGTAAAGTCGCTGGGTGCTGACAGCTCTATACAGCTTATTCTCTTAAGTTGGCCTGACTTCTTTCTATTGATTGATTGACAGGTTTTGATAGCTCATCATTTCTGAGTTTATTGTTTTTCCTAGAGATTGCTGTTGAAGTTAGTCAGTTTAGTTGCAGAACTTGCAGTGACATGTATCCTTTCATTTAAAATGGTACTGTGATCTGCATGAATAATACCTCCTGATCAGAATACCATTAACACCCACACAAACGACAGTAAAACACCATGGCGGCTCTGCCCTTTCCAACTGCTCTGCATTTTCCTGCAGTTGTAATATCTCTTTGTGGCAAGTGCAGCACAACCACTGTCTGACTTGCTATGCAGCACAACCACTGTCTGAGTGACTTGCTATGCAGCACAACCACTGTCTGATTTGCTATGCAGCACAACCACTGTCTGATTTTCTATGCAGCACAACCACTGTCTGATTTGCTATGCAGCACAACCACTGTCTGATTTGCTATGCAGCACAACCACTGTCTGATTTGCTATGCAGCACAACCACTGTCTGAGTGACTTGCTATGCAGCACAACCACTGTCTGAGTGACTTGCTATGCAGCACAACCACTGTCTGAGTGACTTGCTATGCAGCACAACCACTTTCTGAGTGACTTGCTATGCAGCACAACCACTTTTATGACTTTCTATGCAGCACAACCACTGTAACTTGATATGCAGCACAACCACTGTCTGATTTTCTATGCAGTACAACCACTGTCTGACTTGCTATGCAGTACAACCACTGTCTGATTTGCTATGCAGCCCTACACCTGTTTGATTTGCTATGCAGCCCTACCACTGTTTGACATGCTACCTATGTTCTGAACCAAAAATGGGCCAACTCCTAAGCTTACATTACTGCTTTTTAAATACAGATACCAAGAGAACAAAGAAAAATTGATAATAGGAGTTAATTAGAAAGTTGCTTTTTATATGTTAGAAAAAATGTGGGTTTCATATCCCTTTAACTATCAATGGGAGGGTATCTAATGGGGGGGGGTGGGCGGCAAAATGTATCCTTGCCTGTGTGGCCAAAAATCCTAGCACCGGCCCTGGCTGGCAATAGAGCTGTTACTTTGGGGCAATGTCACGCAAAAGGCCCTTTTAAGGGCTGGTAATAGAGGTGATTACTTTAGGGGGATTAGATTAGTGGTTAATGTATTTAATATAGCTGGCAGCAGTGTAGGGGGATTAAATTAGGGGTTAATACATTTAATATAGCTGGCGGCGGGGTAGGGGGATTAGATTAGGGGTTAATACATTTAATATAGCTGGCGGCGGCGGTGTAGGGGGATTAGAATAGGGGTTAATAATTTTAATGTAGCTGGCGGCGGGGTAGGAGCTCACATTAGGGGTAGTTTAATGTAGCTGGTGGCGGGGTAGGAGCTCACATTAGGGAGTAGTTTAATATAGCTGGCGGTGGTGTAAGGGGCTCACATTAGGGGGTCGTTTAATATTGCTGGCGGCGGTGTAAGGGACTCACATTAGGGGGTAGTTTAATATAGCTGGCGGCGGGGTAGGAGCTCACATTAGGGGGTATGTAATGTAGCTGGCGATGGTGTAGGGGGATCACATTAGGGGGTTATACTTTTAATGTAGGTGACGGCGGGGTCCGGGAGCGGCGGTTTAGGGGTTAAATACTTTATTAAGGATTGAGGCGGGGGATCGCGGTTGACAGGTAGATAGACATTGCGCATGCGTTAGATGTTAGGTTTTTTTTTGCAGGTAGTTTAGGGAGTTACGGGGCTCCAATACACAGCGTAAGGCTTACTATGGCTGCAATTTGTGGCGAGGTGAAAATGGAGTAAGATTTCTCCATTTTCGCCACGGAAGTCCTTACGCTGTATATTGGATACCAAACTGCGCGGGTTTGGTATACCTGTCTATGGCCCAAAAAACTACGGGCGAAGGCAGAAATATACGTTCGTAACTTCTAGGTTACTCCGTATATAGGATACCAAACCCGCACAAATTTTGGGGTTGCCGGCTTCTGCGGGCGACGCTGTATATCGGATAGAGGCCCAGGAGTCTAATGAAAATGTTCAATATATGCCTCAGCTTTCTTCTTAAGTGTCCAAAATGTTATCGCCCACACATGCAGTGCCCTGCGCTTCCTCTCTAACTCCACCTTGAGTTACGTTGCAAGACATTGCTTCCCTCATATCCTCTGCGGTTTCTGATGCCTTGTCTGCTTTTCCCATGCTGCAGGGAAAGCGCAAGAGGAAAAGTAAACATTCAGTAAGTGAGGTTACTGACGCAGTTGTTATTTCGAATGCCCCCTCCCAGAAGTCTGAGGAGGGGGATACTTTGGTAGCATCTGAGGGTGAAATCTTAGATTCAGACAGTGTAATTGCTACCGTCACTAGTGCTGCGGCATACTCATTTGATGCGTTGTCTGATTCTATTAGGACAGACACTCCCCTTGAAGAGATCCAGGATAGATCAAGGCCCTTCAGTTGGCCAATTCCTTTATTAAGGATGCTTCCGTACAGGTTATTAAACTGGGAGAAAAGATCTCTGGTTTTGCTGTGCTGGCCCGCAGAGCTTTATGGTTAAAATCTTGGTCTGCGGATGTGTCATCTAAGTCTAAATTTTTGGCGATTCCATACATGGGAAAGACCTTGTTTGGACCGGTTTTGACGGAAATGATTTCTGAAACTATGGGAGGAAAGGGCCATTTCCTCCCTCAGGATAAGAGAAATAAACAAAAGGGACATCAGAGTAATTTTCGTTCCTTTCGAAATTTCAAGGGAAGTCCTTCCACTCCCTCTTCCAAGCAGGAGCAGTCCAAACCTTCCTGGATACCCAATCAGTGGACATCGTGTCCCAGGGATACAAGCTAGAGTTCAAGACATTTCCTCCTAGGGGCCGGTTTCTGCTTTCAAAGTTATCTGCCATCCTTCAATATGGAAACTATTCGTTCCGTTCATCCTTTGGTCCAAGAGGGTCAATTTATGACAACGGTGGATTTAAAGGAAGCGTACCTGCATGTCCCCATCCACAGGGACCATCACAAGTTTCTAAGGTTTGCATTTCTAAACAAACACTTCCAGTTCGTGGCTCTTCCATTCAGCCTTGCCACAGCTCCCAGAATTTTCTCAAAGGTTCTGGGATCTCTGTTGGCGGTGCTCCGATTGCTGGGCATTGCAGTGGCGCCTTATCTGGATGACATTCTGGTTCAGGCGCCATCCTTTCAACAGGCAAGATCCCACACGGAAATGTTGTTATCTTTCCTTCGATCTCACGGATGGAAGGGAAATTTGGAAGAGAGTTCCTTAGTTCCAAATACAAGGGTAGTTTTCTTGGGAACCATAATAGATTCCTTATCAGTGAAGATTTTTCTGACAGAAGTCAGGAAATCAAAGATTTTCGATTCTTGCCTAGCGCTTCAGTCCTCTCCTCTGCCATCAGTGGCTCAGTGCATGGAGGTAATCGGTCTGATGGTAGCGGCAATGGACATCATCCCGGTCGCTCGTTTCAACCTCAGACCTCTGCAGTTAAGCATGCTCAGTCAGTGGAACAGATATTATGCGGATCTGTCTCCACGATTACAGCTGGAACAGGAGACAAGGGATTCTCTTCTTTGGTGCTTGTCTCAGAATCATCTCTCCCAAGGAACCTGCTTTTGCAGACCCTCTTGGGTGATTGTGACAACAGATGCCAGCCTTCTGGGATGGGGAGCAGTCTGGGGTTCTCTAAAGGCTCAGTGAACATGGACTCTGTCGGAGTCTGTTCTACCCATAAACATTCTAGAGCTGAGAGCAATCTTCAATGCTCTTCTGGCCTGGCCTCAGTTAGCCTTGGCCCGTTTCATCAGGTTCCACTTGGACAACATAACTTCAGTGGCTTACATCAACCATCAGGGAGGAACACGGATTTCCTTGGCCATGACAGAGGTAGCCAAGATAATTCAGTGGGCGGAGACTCACAATTGCTGCCTGACGGCGATTCACATCCCAGGAGTGGACAACTGAGAGGCGGACTTTCTGAGCAGGCAGACCTTTCACCCGGAGGAGTGGGAACTCCATCCGGAAGTATTTTCCAGTCTGATTCTGAAATGGGGTCAGCCGGAATTGGATCTCATGGCATCGCGGCAGAATGCCAAGCTTCCGAGGTATGGGTCGAGGTCAAGAGACCCTCAGGCTGTACTAATAGATGCCTTGACGGTACCTTGAAATTTCAGTCTTGCATACCTATTTCCTCCGTTTGCTCTTCTACCTCGGGTCATTGCTTGAATCAAGCAGGAGAGGGCGCCGGTGATCCTCATTGCACTGGCGTGGCCTCGCAGGATTTGGTATGCAGACCTGGTAGACATGTCATCTCTTCCACCTTGGAGACTCCCGTTGAGGAAGGACCTTCTACTTCAGGGGCCCTTCCTTCACCCAAATCTAGTTTCTCTGAAGCTGACTGCTTGGAGATTGAACGCTTAATTCTGTCCAAGCGTGGCTTTTTGGAATCGTCATTGAGAAAATGATTCAGGCTCGTAAACCTGTGTCTAGAAAGATTTACCACAAGATATGGCGTAAATATCTATATTGGTGTGAATCCAAGGGTTACTCTTGGAGTAGAGTTAGGATTCCTAGAATTCTGTCCTTTCTCCAAGAAGGTTTGGAGAAGGGTTTATCGGCAAGTTCCCTAAAGGGGCAAATATCTGCCTTGTCTATTTTGTTACATAAACGTCTGGCGGACGTCCCAGATGTACAATCATTTTGTCAGGCCTTGGTCAGGATCAGGCCTGTGTTCAAGCCAGTTACTCCTCCCTGGAGTTTGAATTTAGTGCTTAAGGTTCTTCAAGGGGCTCCGTTTGAGCCTATGCATTCCTTAGATATTAAGTTGTTATCTTGGAAAGTTTTGTTTGTTGTTGCTATCTCATCTGCTCGTAGAGTGTCAGAACTCTCGGCATTACAGTATGAATCTCCTTAACTTATTTTTCATTTGGATAAGGTAGTTTTGCGTACTAAGTTAGGTTTTCTACCTAAAGTAGTTTCAGATCGGAACATTAATCAGGAGATTGTTGTTCCTTCCTTGTGTCCTAATCCTCCTCCTCAGAAGGAACGGCTTCTGCACAATCTGGACGTGGTGCGTGCATTAAAATTCTATTTGCAGACGACTAAGGATTTTCGTCAGTCTTCTGCTCTGTTTGTGGTATTCTCTGGGGTAGAAAGCCACGGCTACTTCTTTCTTTGTGGCTGAAGAGTAGCATTAGGTTTGCTTATGAAACTGCTGGACGGCAGCCTCCTGAGAGAGTTACGGCTCATTCTACGAGGGCTGTTTCCTCTTCCTAGGCATTCAAAAATGAAGCTTCTGTGGAACAGATTTGCAAGGCTGCAACTTGGTCCTCTCTTCACACTTTTTCAAAATTTTATAAATTTGACACTTTTGCCTCGGCTAAGGCCTCTTTTGGGAGAAAGGTTCTTCAAGCAGTGGTGTTTAGGTTCCCTGTCTTGTCCCTCCCTTATCTGTGTACTCTAGCTTGGGTATTGATTCCCAAAAGTAATTAGATGATCCGTGGACTCATCGTGTCATTAGAAAGAAAACAAAATTTATGCTTACTTGATAAATGTATTTATTTCTTGACACGATGAGTCCACGGCCCGCCCCGTTCTTTTTGGACAGAGTTTGTTGGTAAATATTATAAACTTCAGACACTTCTGCACCTTGTTGCTTCCTTTCTCTCCTTTGCTTCGGTTGAATGACTGGGGTTGGAGGGAAGGGAGGTGATATTTAACAGCTTTGCTGTGGTGCTCTTTGCCGCCTCCTGCTGGGCAGGAGTGATATTCCCAATAGTAATTAGATGATCCGTGGACTCATCGTGTCAAGAAAAAAATAAATTTATCAGGTAAGTATAAATTTTGTTTTTCCACTTCCTGGACTTTTTAAAATGAGGCTTCTGTTGAATAAATTTTCGAGGGAGCAACATGGTCATGCTTTACATACCTTTACTAATTCAAAATGTTCTGTCCTGCTCAAAATTACTCATGGACACTTGGTATTAGTTGTCACAGGAGTTATGGATTGTGGACTCATCCCCTTTATGAAAAGTAAAAAAAATGTATCATTACCTGATGATAAATTAAAGGGACACTGAACCCAATTTTTTTCTTTTGTTATTCAGATAGAGCATGCAATTTTAAGCAACTTTCTAATTTACTCCTATTATCAAATGTTCTTCATTCTCTTGGTATCTTTATTTGAAATGCAAGAATTTAAGTTTAGATGCCAGCCCATTTTTGGTGAACAACGTGGGTTGTTCTTGCTAATTGGTGGATAAATTCACCCACCAATAAACAAGCTCTGTCAAGGGTTCTGAAAAAAAATAGCTTAGATGCCTTTTTTTCAAATAAAGATAGCAAGAGAACGAAGAAAAAATTATACTAGGAGTAAATTAGAAAGTTGCTTAAAATTGCATGCTCTATCTGAATCACGAAAGAAAAAATTTGGGTTCAGTGTTCCTTTAATTTCTTTCATGGTGTTGAGAGTCCACGATCCCCACCAATTTTTTTTTTCAGACAGCAATTCCAGTTTGCACCTTTTTTCCCCTGCTTTGTCCTTTCCTACCTTTCTTCTTCTTGCTTAGCTATATATAAGACTAACATACCAGCGGGGTGGGAGGGATTAAGTCCTCTTGGAGTTTTTGCAAATCTTTGCCTTCTCTTAGTGGCCAGGAGTTGAATTCCCAGGAGTAATGGATTGCGGACACAGTAAATAAGTTCTTGATCTTTGCTATAGAGTTTTTATTATTTGCAATCTTGCAAATCTTCCATTACATTTTCTACTTTGAAAGCACACTGGGCCATTGAGTTACATTATACATTGTATGTCAACAGTATTTTTTTTTACCAAATTCCTGTCCTCAACCCCATTCACAGGAACTTGCAGCTTCAGAACGGTCACGGCGTCACGCAGAGCAGGAGAGGGATGAGTTTGCCGATGAGATTTCTAACAGCACCTCAGGAAAGTGAGTAAAGTTTCAAGGATTTTTCAGAGTTCCATTAAATTAACAATTGGCACTGGATAGTGGTGATCCCTTAAACCCCCTCAATGTAAACACAATACAGTGCAGCCCTTTCTGGAAGTCATAGGGTTAACCTGTATGAAATCTCTACTACTTAAAGGGACACACGTCAAAATTAAATGTTTGCTTCGTATACAGTTTTAACAGATTTTCAATTCTTCTATAAACCCATGTGCTTTGTTTTCTTTTTTTTTAATAATTTTTTGAAAAGCTTGCTTATATAGGCTCAGGAGCATAAATGCCCTGCTGGGAGCTAGCTGGAGATTAGTGGCTATACAGATGCATCTTGTCATTGGCGCACTGGATATGTTCAGCTTCATTTCAGTAGTGCGTTGCTTCTCTACAGCTGTCTTTTTAACCCATTTGCAGGGATACATGTATTTGCAAAAGCGCAATAATAAAATGCTCTTAAAACATCATATCATTTGTTATTTACACTTTTATGTCCTGTTAAAGATTGTCGGAGAGGTATTCAATTTGTTGTAATGCAGATTATATCTGGTCATGTGACAGTAACAGTTTACTACTCTGTCTTTGTAAGGTCTGCTCTGTTGGATGAAAAGAGGCGAATGGAAGCAAGGATTGCTCAGCTAGAGGAAGAACTGGAAGAGGAGCAGAGCAACATGGAGCTTCTAAATGACCGGTTCCGCAAGACTACCCTGCAGGTGAGGCAGACAAGTCGTGTCTCATCTTTGTGTCATCACTAATGGGAGATGCACATTCTAGTAGGTGACAATTCTGCTCCCATGATGGATTTACTGTAGAGGTGAAAAGCTTGCCTAGCGTATTGTTCTTTAGCTGAAACAGAAACTATATACCTGTCTTAAAAAGAAAAACTAATAATAGTCACAATAGTAGTTAGTAATTCCCCATTGGAAATAGCTCTAGACACAGATTTATCTGCATCAGTTCTCCTTGCCAGCATCGCTGTTGGGATTGAACCTTTACTATATAGGAGAATAAGAGTTCACAAAGTATGCAAACCCATCTACAATGGGACACATTACTACTTCAAAGAGCTGATAAAGCTTACATGATCTTGCAGCATCTACAGGTTTTATTTTCCGCTTAAATAAAGGACAAACAGTTTGTTGAACAAATGGTTGAATGAGCGTCTTGCTCAGTATTATTTCATATTCTGCACTAGGTGGACACACTGAACGCAGAGCTGGCTGGAGAACGCAGTTCAGCACAGAAGAGCGAGAATGCTAGACAGCAGCTTGAGAGGCAAAACAAGGAGCTGAAGGCCAAGCTACAGGAGCTGGAGGGTTCAGTCAAATCCAAGTTCAAAGCCACAATAGCAACACTAGAGGCCAAGATTGGGCAGCTGGAGGAACAGCTGGAACAGGAGGCTAAGTAAGTGAAGCAAAAAGTCCACAAAAGGACAGAGGAGTTTAATAATCTAATATTTCTGTGTTGGAGGGAAAAAAAGCTTCAAAAATAAGTTCTGCAAAGCGAGATTGTTCCTAACAGAAAGTAATTATTAGTACGACTTCTGTGGCACCATCTGTAAAAGGACGCCTGTAAATGACAGTGAGCAAACATTAGTGACGTTATCACAAAGGGCTTAAATACATAAAGTGCATGTCTTAGATAAAGAGCTTGTGGTGTGTACAATAGCAGAGTACGCTTGTGCGGCGAATTAGGAGGGAGGGATAATTAGGAAGGCTCTACTTTATAGAGGGTAATAGCTGCAGCCTGACAAAGTCTAACATGGGCAAAACTTCCTTGCAGGGAACGTGCAGCTTCTAACAAACTTGTACGCCGCACCGAAAAGAAGCTGAAGGAGGTTTTCATGCAGGTGGAGGATGAGAGAAGACATGCTGATCAATACAAGGAGCAGGTATGTGGCAATAATAACCACAAATCATGGGCACTATTTTTTTAATATAGGATACCAGTCAATCACTACTGTTTATAAGGCTTGGTTACACAACTACCCAACATGCTCATAACACACAAGACTAATGCTCAGCTGCCCATTTCCTTGTTCATAGCCAACTGGGCAGATGCAAAATTACCCCACTCCTTGCTCATATCCAACAATACTATTTCGCGACTACCAATCTGCTTGCTCATAACCAACAGGACTGATGAACAGCTACCCATCCCCTCGCTCATTACTGACGCAACTAATACACAGCTACCCATCCCCTCGCTCATTACTGACGCAACTAATACACAGCTACCCATCCCCTCGCTCATAACTGACGCAACTAATACACAGCTACCCATCTACTCGCGCATAATAGACACAACTAATACACAGCTGCCCATCTCCTCGCTCATAACTGACGCAACTAATACACAGCTACCCATCCCCTCGCTCATTACTGACGCAACTAATACACAGCTACCCATCCCCTCGCTCATAACTGACGCAACTAATACACAGCTACCCATCTACTCGCGCATAATAGACACAACTAATACACAGCTGCCCATCTCCTCGCTCATAACTGACGCAACTAATACACAGCTACCCATCTACTCGCGCATAATAGACACAACTAATACACAGCTGCCCATCTACTCGCTCATTACTGACGCAACTAATACACAGCTGCCCATCTACTCGCTCATTACTGACACAACTAATACACAGCTGCCCATCCCCTCGCTCATTACTGACGCAACTAATACACAGCTGCCCATCTCCTCGCTCATAACTGACGCAACTAATACACAGCTGCCCATCTCCTCGCTCATAAGTGACGCAACTAATACACAGCTGCCCATCTCCTCGCTCATAACTGACGCAACTAATACACAGCTACCCATCTCCTCGCTCATAACTGACGCAACTAATACACAGCTACCTATCTCCTCGCTCATAACTGACGCAACTAATACACAGCTACCTATCTCCTCACTCATAACCTACACAACTAATACACAGCTACCCATCTCCTCACTCATAACCTACACAACTAATACACAGCTACCCATCTCCTCACTCATAACCTACACAACTAATACACAGCTACCCATCTCCTCACTCATAACTGACGCAACTAATACACAGCTACCCATCTCCTCACTCATAACCTACACAACTAATACACAGCTACCCATCTCCTTGCTCATAACCTACACAACTAATACACAGCTACCCATCTCCTTGCTCATAACCGACACAACTAATACACAGCTACCCATCTCCTTCCTCATAACCGACACAACTAATACACAGCTACTTATCTCCTTGCTCATAACTTTCACAACTAATACACAGCTACCCATCTCCTCACTAATAACTGACGCAACTAATACACAGCTGCCCATCTCCTCGCTCATAACTGACGCAACTAATACACAGCTACCCATTCTCCTCGCTCATAACTGACGCAACTAATACACAGCTACCTATCTCCTCGCTCATAACTAATGCAACTAATACACAGCTACCCATCTCTTTGCTCATAACCTACACAACTAATACACAGCTACCTATCTCCTCACTCATAACCTACACAACTAATACACAGCTACCCATCTCCTCGCTCATAACCTACACAACTAATACACAGCTACCCATCTCCTCCCTCATAACCTACACAACTAATACACAGCTGCCCATCTCCTCACTCATAACCTACACAACTAATACACAGCTACCCATCTCCTCCCTCATAACCTACACAACTAATACACAGCTACCCATCTCCTCGCTCATAACCTACACAACTAATACACAGCTACCCATCTCCTCCCTCATAACCTACACAACTAATACACAGCTACCCATCTCCTCCCTCATAACCTACACAACTAATACACAGCTACCCATCTCCTCGCTCATAACCTACACAACTAATACACAGCTACCCATCCCCTCGCTCATAACCTACACAACTAATACACAGCTACCCATCCCCTCGCTCATAACCTACACAACTAATACACAACTACTCATCTCCTCGCTCATAACCTACACAACTAATACACAACTACTCATCTCCTCACTCATAACCTACACAACTAATACACAACTACTCATCTCCTCGCTCATAACCGACACAACTAATACACAGCTACCCATCCCCTCGCTCATAACCTACACAACTAATACACAGCTACTTATCTCCTCGCTCATAACCGACACAACTAATACACAGCTACCCATCCCCTTGCTCATAACCTACACAACTAATACACAACTACTCATCTCCTCGCTCATAACCTACACAACTAATACACAACTACTCATCTCCTCGCTCATAACCTACACAACTAATACACAACTACTCATCTCCTCGCTCATAACCTACACAACTAATACACAACTACTCATCTCCTCCCTCATAACCTACACAACTAATACACAGCTACCCATCCCCTCGCTCATAACCTACACAACTAATACACAGCTACCCATCTCCTCGCTCATAACCGACACAACTAATACACAGCTACCCATCCCCTCGCTCATAACCTACACAACTAATACACAGCTACCCATCTCCTCGCTCATAACCTACACAACTAATACACAACTACTCATCTCCTCGCTCATAACCTACACAACTAATACACAACTACTCATCTCCTCACTCATAACCTACACAACTAATACACAACTACTCATCTCCTCGCTCATAACCTACACAACTAATACACAACTACTCATCTCCTCCCTCATAACCTACACAACTAATACACAGCTACCCATCCCCTCGCTCATAACCTACACAACTAATACACAGCTACCCATCTCCTCGCTCATAACCTACACAACTAATACACAGCTAGCCATCCCCTCGCTCATAACCTACACAACTAATACACAGCTACCCATCTCCTCGCTCATAACCTACACAACTAATACACAACTACTCATCTCCTCACTCATAACCTACACAACTAATACACAACTACTCATCTCCTCGCTCATAACCTACACAACTAATACACAACTACTCATCTCCTCCCTCATAACCTACACAACTAATACACAGCTACCCATCTCCTCACTCATAACCTACACAACTAATACACAACTACTCATCTCCTCGCTCATAACCTACACAACTAATACACAGCTACGCATCTCCTCCCTCATAACCTACACAACTAATACACAGCTACCCATCTCCTTGCTCATAACTTACACAACTAATACACGGCTACCCATCTCCTTGCTCATAACCGACACAACTAATACACAGCTACCCATCTCCTCACTCATAACCTACACAACTAATACACAGCTACTTATCTCCTTGCTCATAACTGACACGACTAATACACAGCTACCTATCTCCTTGCTCATAACTGACGCAACTAATACACGGCTACCCAGCTCCTTGCTCATAACTGATACGGCTAATACACAGCTACCCATCTCCTTCCTCATAACCGACACAACTAATACACAGCTACTTATCTCCTTGCTCATAACCTTCACAACTAATACACAGCTACCCATCTCCTCACTCATAACCTACACAACTAATACACAGCTACCCATCTCCTCACTCATAACCTACACAACTAATACACAGCTACCCATCTCCTCACTCATAACCTTCACAACTAATACACAGCTACCCATCTCCTCACTCATAACCTACACAACTAATACACAGCTACCCATCTCCTCACTCATAACCTACACAACTAATACACAGCTACCCATCCCCTCGCTCATAACCTACACAACTAATACACAGCTACCCATCTCCTCACTCATAACCTACACAACTACTACACAGCTACCCATCTCCTCACTCATAACCTACACAACTACTACACAGCTACCCATCTCCTCACTCATAACCTACACAACTAATACACAGCTACCCATCCCCTCGCTCATAACCTACACAACTAATACACAGCTACCCATCTCCTCACTCATAACCTACACAACTACTACACAGCTACCCATCTCCTCCCTCATAACCTACACAACTAATACACAGCTACCCATCTCCTCACTCATAACCTACACAACTACTACACAGCTACCCATCTCCTTGCTCATAACCTACACAACTAATACACAGCTGCCCATCTCCTCGCTCATAACCTACACAACTAATACACAGCTACCCATCTCCTCGCTCATAACCTACACAACTAATACACAGCTACCCATCTCCTCACTCATAACCTACACAACTAATACACAGCTACCCATCTCCTCCCTCATAACCTACACAACTAATACACAGCTACCCATCTCCTCACTCATAACCTACACAACTACTACACAGCTACCCATCTCCTTGCTCATAACCTACACAACTAATACACAGCTGCCCATCTCTTCCCTCATAACCTACACAACTAATACACAGCTACCCATCTCCTTGCTCATAACCTACACAACTAATACACAACTACTCATCTCCTCGCTCATAACCTACACAACTAATACACAGCTACCCATCTCTTTGCTCATAACCTACACAACTAATACACAGCTACCCATCTCCTTGCTCATAACCTACACAACTAATACACAACTACTTATCTCCTCGCTCATAACCTACACAACTAATACACAGCTGCCCATCTCTTCCCTCATAACCTACACAACTAATACACAGCTGCCAATCTCTTCCCTCATAACCTACACAACTAATACACAGCTACCCATCTCCTCCCTCATAACCTACACAACTAATACACAACTACCCATCCTCTCGCTCATAACCTACACAACTAATACACAACTACCCATCCTCTCGCTCATAACCTACACAACTAATACACAGCTACCCATCTCCTCACTCATAACCTACACAACTAATACACAACTACCCATCCTCTCGCTCATAACCTACACAACTAATACACAGCTACCCATCTCCTCCCTCATAACCTACACAACTAATACACAACTACCCATCCTCTCGCTCATAACCTACACAACTAATACACAACTACCCATCCTCTCGCTCATAACCTACACAACTAATACACAGCTACCCATCTCCTCGCTCATAACCTACACAACTAATACACAGCTACCCATCTCCTCCCTCATAACCTACACAACTAATACACAGCTGCCCATCTCTTTGCTCATAACCTACACAACTAATACACATCTAGCCATCTCCTTGCTCATAACCTACACAACTAATACACAGCTACCCATCTCCTCCCTCATAACCTACACAACTAATACACAGCTACCCATCTCCTTGCTCATAACTGACACAGTTAATACACAGCTACCCATCTCCTTGCTCTTAACTGATACGGCTAATACACAGCTACCCATCTCCTTGCTTATAACGGATATGGCTTATACACAGCTACCCATCTCCTCACTCATAACCGACACAACTAATACACAGCTACCCGTCTCCTTGCTCATAACTGATACAGCTAATACACAGCTACCCATCTCCTTGCTCATAACTGATACGGCTAATACACAGCTACCCATCTCCTTGCTCATAACGGATATGGCTTATACACAGCTACCCATCTCCTCACTCATAACCGACACAACTAATACACAACTACCCATCTCTTTGCTCATTACTGATATGGCTTATACACAGCTACCCATCTCCTCACTCATAACCGACACAACTAATACACAACTACCCATCTCTTTGCTCATTACTGATATGGCTTATACACAGCTACCCATCTCCTCACTCATAACCGACACAACTAATACACAACTACCCATCTCTTTGCTCATTACTGATATGGCTTATACACAGCTACCCATCTCCTCACTCATAACCGACACAACTAATACACAACTACCCATCTCTTTGCTCATTACTGATATGGCTTATACACAGCTACCCATCTCCTCACTCATAACCGACACAACTAATACACAACTACCCATCTCTTTGCTCATTACTGATATGGCTTATACACAGCTACCCATCTCCTCACTCATAACCGACACAACTAATACACAACTACCCATCTCTTTGCTCATTACTGATATGGCTTATACACAGCTACCCATCTCCTCACTCATAACCGACACAACTAATACACAACTACCCATCTCTTTGCTCATTACTGATACGGCTAATACACAGCTACCCATCTCCTTGCTCATAACTGATATGGCTTATACACAGCTACCCATCTCCTCACTCATAACCTATACAACTAATACACAGCTACCCATCTCCTTGCTCATAACTGATACGGCTAATACACAGCTACCCATATCAGACAGCATACATGCACACCTCCTCCCTCTTACAATAGTACACCATGTTTTGTTTACAACTGCATTTGAGTTATTAAGCTTGTCTATTTGTGCTACAGATGGAGAAAGCCAACACACGAATGAAGCAGTTAAAGAGGCAGCTGGAAGAAGCAGAAGAGGAAGCCACTCGTGCCAATGCCTCACGACGCAAACTGCAGCGAGAGCTTGACGATGCCTCCGAGGCCAACGAGGGTTTAAGCCGTGAAGTATCCACACTAAAGAACAGACTGAGGTGAGGACTCATATATGGGCAAAATAGTACTGCGCACACAGCCTAGGGAGTATTTATTACGGATGACTCGTATCAAATGTGTCTATTACAGTTGTAATACGTTAAAGGGGTAGGAAACAAACAAACAAACATATTTTCTAGTGGGATATTCAGCTCCTGGCCAGCAGGAGTTATTTTAAGTTATTTTATTTTCCAAAAATTATTTTGTGATTCAGACAGAGGATACCAGTTTTTAAAAAAAGTTTCCAATTCGATTAGTTTCCATGATGTTCTGTGTTGAAGAGTTACCTAGGTAGGCATCTGGAGTACTACATACCATCTAGTGCTCTTGCATATGGATAACAAAACTGCTGCCATATGGTGCTCCAGAAATGTGCCAGCTCCTAAGTATACATCCCTGCTTTTCAACAGAAGATACCAAGCGAACAAAAATTGATAATAGAAGTAAATTAGAAAGTTGTTTAAAAATGCTGCTGTATCTGAATCATGAAAGAAAAACATGGGTTTCATATCCTTTTAGTGTTAGCAGGAAATATACTGAATATAGAACTTTAGTTGTGTTTTGTGTAGAGCTGCAACAACTAATCGGCATAATCGATTATGAAAATAGTTGTCGATGAATCTCATAATCGATTATGAAAATAGTTGTCGATGAATCTCATAATCGATTATGAAAATAGTTGTCGATGAATCTCATAATCGATTAGTTGGTTTGCAATTAGTTCTGTGCACAGCACCAGCTGCTTCTCTCTGATGAGCTCCTGCACATGGTATTGTGTTTTATGGTTATGCCCTTAGCCTAAAGGACGTTTACAGACATTTTACTTTTTCAGGACACTATGTTTATTTTTAAGCTTACAGCTACTCCTGTCTTATGTGCAACCCAGAAATAAAATAGAAGTCATAATTTGTATTGTTTATATTAAATCAGGAGATTTGGGACTGTGCTTTGCATGATATAGTGCCCAGCTTGTTATTTACACCTAGCCCTAGATTGATGGCATTTGTTAAATGAATTTGTCACTATTACCTGTTTGCACAATTTGCTTGCTATTGCAGATTGCTTGCTATTGCTGATTTGTACTCTATAGATACATGTGTAAGGTTGTGTCCTGTGCAGCCCTTTTGCCTTTTTTTTTATATATATATTTTTAATTAATTGGAATATGTACCAAATTCAACCTCTAAGTATATCTCTGTTATTTTAAGAGTGGACTAGATATTTTTTTTTCCCTTAACCTTGTAGCTGGTTATTTACCATTGCATATAGATATTCACGATATTTTTAGGTCAGAATGAAGATCAGTCTTACTTTGTTAAGAGGCCCCTTGCATTGGTGGAGAGCTAGCAAAGATAAATAGCTCACCTTGGTGAAATTGGCAAAACCCTACTTATGCATCTCAGACACCTCAACACCAAATGAGCGCCTCTTCTCTGCTGCAGGCAAAATAGCTGCAAAAAAGAGAGCCAGCCTCAGCCAGGAGCATGTTGACATTTTTGCATTTCAATGCAAAGTTTCTGAAAGAGTGAATAACAGAATGTTATAAACAGTGGTAGTTTATCTCTTATTAGTTCTACCTCTTTTCAAACAGTTTGTGGTTTTGTTTTGCTTAAAGGGACATGAAACCCAAATTTTTTTCTTTCATGATTTAGAAAGAGCATACAATTATAAACAACTTTCTAATTTACTTTTATCTATTTTGCTTCATTCTCTTGATATTCTTTGCTGAAAATCATATCTAGATATGCTTAGTAGCTGCTGATTGGTAGCTGCACATAGATGCCTCCTGTGATTGGTTCACCATGTGCATCGCTATTTCTTCATTAAAGTATATCTAAAGAATGAAGCAAATTAGTTAATAGAAGTAAATTGGAATGTTGTTTAAAATTATATTCTCTACCTTAATCATGAAAGAAAATGTTTGTGTATAGTGTCCCTTTAATTATAAAAAATTGTTCTGCTGCTTAAAAAGTTGGACCAACAGTTGTTTTAATGTAAAGTTTTAGTCTGAAGTTTATATTTATAACACTAAGTATATGGATTTTATTTTTAAATATAGGAAAAAAATATGTATTTCTTTTTTATCCGATTAGTCGAAAAAATAATCGTCCGATTAATCGATTATGAAAATAATAGTTAGTTGCAGCCCTAGTTTTGTGGAATGAAACTGATGATTGAGCTGTTCATGCACTGTTAATTATGTAAGTGGCTGAGCCCATTGTTGAAACAATATAGCTAAATATAATAGAGTGATCGAGAGCAGGGGTCACCAACCTTTCGGACCTCAGGGACCACTAAACTCACAATTTTGAATCCCGTGGACCACTAACATGATTTTCTCCAACATAGGTGTGTCCGGTCCACGGCGTCATCCTTACTTGTGGGATATTCTCTTCCCCAACAGGAAATGGCAAAGAGCCCAGCAAAGCTGGTCACATGATCCCTCCTAGGCTCCGCCTTCCCCAGTCATTCTCTTTGCCGTTGCACAGGCAACATCTCCACGGAGATGGCTAAGAGTTTTTTGGTGTTTAAATGTAGTTTCTCCAACATAGGTGTGTCCGGTCCACGGCGTCATCCTTACTTGTGGGATATTCTCTTCCCCAACAGGAAATGGCAAAGAGCCCAGCAAAGCTGGTCACATGATCCCTCCTAGGCTCCGCCTACCCCAGTCATTCTCTTTGCCGTTGTACAGGCAACATCTCCACGGAGATGGCTTAGAGTTTTTTAGTGTTTAACTGTAGTTTTTATTATTCAATCAAGAGTTTGTTATTTTAAAATAGTGCTGGTATGTACTATTTACTCTGAAACAGAAAAGAGATGAAGATTTCTGTTTGTATGAGGAAAATGATTTTAGCAACCGTTACTAAAATCCATGGCTGTTCCACACAGGACTGTTGAGAGGAATTAACTTCAGTTGGGGGAACAGTGAGCAGTCTTTTGCTGCTTGAGGTATGACACATTCTAACAAGACGATGTAATGCTGGAAGCTGTCATTTTCCCTATGGGATCCGGTAAGCCATTTTTATTCAGACAGTAAATAAGGGCTTCACAAGGGCTTATTAAGACTGTAGACATTTTCTGGGCTAAATCGATCATATTTACACATATTTAGCCTTGAGGAATCATTTAATCTGGGTATTTTGTAAAATAATATCGGCAGGCACTGTTTTAGACACTTTATTCTATAGGGGCTTTCCCTAATCATAGTCAGAGCCTCATTTTCGCGCCGGTATGGCGCACTTGTTTTTGAGAACAGCATGACATGCAGCTGCATGTGTGTGGAGCTCTGATACATAGAAAAGTCTTTCTGAAGGCATCATTTGGTATCGTATTCCCCTTTGGGCTTGGTTGGGTCTCAGCAAAGCAGATTCCAGGGACTGTAAAGGGGTTAAATATAAAAACGGCTCCGGTTCCGTTATTTTAAGGGTTAAAGCTTCCAAATTTGGTGTGCAATACTTTTAAGGCTTTAAGACACTGTGGTGAAATTTTGGTGAATTTTGAACAATTCCTTCATACTTTTTCGCAATTGCAGTAATAAAGTGTGTTCAGTTTAAAATTTAAAGTGACAGTAACGGTTTTATTTTAAAACGTTTTTTGTGCTTTGTTATCAAGTTTATGCCTGTTTAACATGTCTGAACTACCAGATAGACTGTGTTCTGAATGTGGGGAAGCCAAGGTTCCTTCTCATTTAAATAGATGTGATTTATGTGACACAAAATTTAGTAAAAATGATGCCCAAGATGATTCCTCAAGTGAGGGGAGTAAGCATGGTACTGCATCATCCCCTCCTTCGTCTACACCAGTCTTGCCCATACAGGAGGCCCCTAGTACATCTAGCGCGCCAATACTCCTTACTATGCAACAATTAACGGCTGTAATGGATAATTCTATCAAAAACATTTTAGCCAATATGCCCACTTATCAGCGAAAGCGCGACTGCTCTGTTTTAGAAAATACTGAAGAGCATGAGGACGCTGATGATATTGTTTCTGAAGGGCCCCTACACCAGTCTGAGGGGGCCAGGGAGGTTTTGTCTGAGGGAGAAATTTCAGATTCAGGAAAAATTTCTCAACAAGCTGAACCTGATATGATTACTTTTAAATTTAAGTTGGAACATCTCCGCGCTCTGCTTAAGGAGGTGTTATCCAATTTGGATGATTGTGATTATCTGGTCATTCCAGAAACACTATGTAAAATGGACAAGTTCCTAGAGGCCCCGGGGCCCCCCAAAGCTTTTCCTATACCCAAGCGGGTGGCGTACATTGTTAATAAAGAATGGGACAGGCCCGGTATACCTTTCGTACCTCCCCCCATATTTAAAAAATTGTTTCCTATAGTCGACCCCAGAAAGGACTTATGGCAGACAGTCCCCAAGGTCGAGGGGGCGGTTTCTACTCTAAACAAGCGCACCACTATACCCATAGAAGATAGTTGTGCTTTCCAAGATCCTATGGATAAAAAATTAGAAGGTTTGCTAAAAAAGATGTTTGTTCAGCAAGGTTACCTTCTACAACCAATTGCATGCATTGTCCCTGTCACTACAGCCGCGTGTTTCTGGTTCGATGAGCTAGAAAAGGCGATTATTAGTAATTCTTCTTCTTATGAGGAGATTATGGACAGAATTCGTGCTCTTAAATTGGCTAATTCTTTCACCCTAGACGCCACCTTGCAATTGGCTAGGTTAGCGGCGAAAAATTCTGGGTTTGCTATTGTGGCGCGCAGAGTGCTTTGGTTAAAATCTTGGTCAGCGGATGCGTCTTCCAAGAACAAATTGCTCGACATTCCTTTCAAGGGGAAAACACTGTTTGGCCCTGACTTGAAAGAGATTATCTCTGATATCACTGGGGGCAAGGGCCACGCCCTTCCTCAGGATAGGTCTTTCAAGGCCAAAAATAAACCTAATTTTCGTCCCTTACGCAGAAACGGACCAGCCCCAAGTGCTACGTCCTCTAAGCAGGAGGGTAATACTTCTCAAGCCAATCCAGCCTGGAGACCAATGCAAGGCTGGAACAAAGGAAAGCAGGCCAAGAACCCTGCCACTGCTCCCAAGACAGCATGAGATGCGGGCCCCCGATCCGGGACCGGATTTGGTGGGGGGCAGACTCTCTCTCTTCACTCAGGCTTGGGCAAGAGATGTTCTGGATCCTTGGGCGCTAGAAATAGTCTCCCAAGGTTATCTTCTGGAAGTGATTCATCCTGTTCCATTAAAAGAACGAGGGATGGGGTTCTACTCCAATCTGTTCGTAGTTCCCAAAAAAGAGGGAACGTTCAGACCAATCTTAGATCTCAAGATCCTAAACAAGTTTCTCAAGGTTCCATCGTCCAAAATGGAAACCATTCGAACAATCCTTCCATCCAGGAAGGTCAATTCTTGACCACGGTGGATTTAAAGGATGCGTATCTACATATTCCTGTCCACAAGGAACATCATCGGTTCCTAAGGTTCGCATTCCTGGACAAGCATTACCAGTTCGTGGCGCTTCCTTTCGGATTAGCCACTGCTCCAAGGATTTTCACAAAGGTACTAGGGTCCCTTATGGCGGTGCTAAGACCAAGGGGCATTGCTGTAGTACCTTACTTGGACGACATTCTGATTCAAGCGTCGTCCCTTCCTCAAGCAAAGGCTCACACGGACATAGTCCTGGCCTTTCTCAGATCTCACGAATGGAAAGTGAACGTGGAAAAGAGTTCTCTATCTCCGTCGACAAGAGTTCCCTTCTTGGGAACAATAATAGACTCCTTAGAAATGAGGATTTTTCTGACAGAGACCAGAAAAACAAAACTTCTAAACTCTTGTCGGATACTTCATTCCGTTCCTCTTCCTTCCATAGCGCAGTGCATTGAAGTGATAGGTTTGATGGTAGCGGCAATGGACATAGTTCCTTTTGCGCGCATTCATCTGAGACCATTACAACTGTGTATGCTCAGTCAGTGGAATGGGGACTATACAGACTTGTCTCCGAAGATACAAGTAAATCAGAGGACCAGAGACTCACTCCGTTGGTGGCTGTCCATGGACAACCTGTCACAAGGGGTGACCTCCCGCAGACCAGAGTGGGTCATTGTCACGACCGACGCCAGTCTGATGGGCTGGGGCGCGGTCTGGGGATCCCTGAAAGCTCAGGGTCTTTGGTCTCGGGAAGAATCTCTTCTACCGATAAATATTCTGGAACTGAGAGCGATATTCAATGCTCTCAAGGCTTGGTCTCAGCTAGCGAGGGCCAAGTTCATACGGTTTCAATCAGACAACATGACGACTGTTGCGTACATTAACCATCAGGGGGGAACAAGGAGTTCCCTGGCAATGGAAGAAGTGACCAAAATCATTCAATGGGCGGAGACTCGCTCCTGCCACCTGTCTGCAATCCACATCCCAGGAGTGGAAAATTGGGAAGCGGATTTTCTGAGTCGTCAGACATTGCATCCGGGGGAGTGGGAACTCCATCCGGAAATCTTTGCCCAAATCACTCAACTGTGGGGCATTCCAGACATGGATCTGATGGCCTCTCGTCAGAACTTCAAGGTTCCTTGCTACGGGTCCAGATCCAGGGATCCCAAGGCGACTCTAGTAGATGCACTAGTAGCACCTTGGACCTTCAAACTAGCTTATGTATTCCCGCCGTTCCCTCTCATCCCCAGGCTGGTAGCCAGGATCAATCAGGAGAGGGCGTCGGTGATCTTGATAGCTCCTGCGTGGCCACGCAGGATTTGGTATGCAGATCTGGTGAATATGTCATCGGCTCCACCATGGAAGCTACCTTTGAGACGAGACCTTCTTGTTCAAGGTCCGTTCGAACATCCGAATCTGGTCCCACTCCAGCTGACTGCTTGGAGATTGAACGCTTGATCTTCTCAAAGCGAGGGTTCTCAGATTCTGTTATTGATACTCTTGTTCAGGCCAGAAAGCCTGTAACTAGAAAAATTTACCACAAAATTTGGAAAAAATATATCTGTTGGTGTGAATCTAAAGGATTCCCTTGGGACAAGGTTAAGATTCCTAAGATTCTATCCTTCCTTCGAGAAGGATTGGAAAACGGATTATCTGCAAGTTCCTTGAAGGGACAGATTTCTGCCTTGTATGTGTTACTTCACAAAAAGCTGGCAGCTGTGCCAGATGTTCAAGCCTTTGTTCAGGCTCTGGTTAGAATCAAGCCTGTTTACAAACCTTTGACTCCTCCTTGGAGTCTCAACTTAGTTCTTTCAGTTCTTCAGGGGGTTCCGTTTGAACCCTTACATTCCGTTGATATTAAGTTATTATCTTGGAAAGTTTTGTTTTTGGTTGCAATTTCTTCTGCTAGAAGAGTTTCAGAATTATCTGCTCTGCAGTGTTCTCCTCCTTATCTGGTGTTCCATGCAGATAAGGTGGTTTTACGTACTAAACCTGGTTTTCTTCCAAAAGTTGTTTCTAACAAAAACATTAACCAGGAGATAGTCGTGCCTCCTCTGTGTCCGAAACCAGTTTCGAAGAAGGAACGTTTGTTGCACAATTTGGATGTTGTTCGCGCTCTAAAATTCTATTTAGATGCTACAAAGGATTTTAGACAAACATCTTCCTTGTTTGTTGTTTATTCTGGTAAAAGGAGAGGTCAAAAAGCAACTTCTACCTCTCTCTCTTTTTGGATTAAAAGCATCATCAGATTGGCTTACGAGACTGCCGGACGGCAGCCTCCTGAAAGGATCACAGCTCCTTCCACTAGGGCTGTGGCTTCCACATGGGCCTTCAAGAACGAGGCTTCTGTTGATCAGATATGTAGGGCAGCGACTTGGTCTTCACTGCACACTTTTACCAAATTTTACAAGTTTGATACTTTTGCTTCTTCTGAGGCTATTTTTGGGAGAAAGGTTTTGCAAGCCGTGGTGCCTTCCATTTAGGTGACCTGATTTGCTCCCTCCCTTCATCCGTGTCCTAAAGCTTTGGTATTGGTTCCCACAAGTAAGGATGACGCCGTGGACCGGACACACCTATGTTGGAGAAAACAGAATTTATGTTTACCTGATAAATTACTTTCTCCAACGGTGTGTCCGGTCCACGGCCCGCCCTGGTTTTTTAATCAGGTCTGATAATTTATTTTCTTTAACTACAGTCACCACGGTATCATATGGTTTCTCCTATGCAAATATTCCTCAACGTCGGTCGAATGACTGGGGTAGGCGGAGCCTAGGAGGGATCATGTGACCAGCTTTGCTGGGCTCTTTGCCATTTCCTGTTGGGGAAGAGAATATCCCACAAGTAAGGATGACGCCGTGGACCGGACACACCGTTGGAGAAAGTAATTTATCAGGTAAACATAAATTCTGTTTTTTATTCTTCAATCAAGAGTTTGTTATTTTAAAATAGTGCTGGTATGTACTATTTACTCTGAAACAGAAAAGAGATGAAGAATTCTGTTTGTAAGAGGAAAATGATTTTAGCAACCGTTACTAAAATCGATGGCTGTTTCCACACAGGACTGTTGAGATGAATTAACTTCAGTTGGGGGAAACAGTGAGCAGACTTTTGCTGCTTGAGGTATGACACATTTCTAACAAGACTTGGTAATGCTGGAAGCTGTCATTTTCCCTATGGGATCCGGTAAGCCATTTTCTTAGTTTTAAATATAAGAATAAAGGGCTTCACAAGGGCTTTAAAGACTGGTAGACATTTTTCTGGGCTAAAACGATTACTTTATAAGCATATTTAATGGTTTATAACTTTGAAGAGTTATTTTAATCTTGGGAATTCTGTTAAAAAAACGGCAGGCACTGTATTGGACACCTTTTTCACTGGGGGCCTTTTCTAGTCATAGGCAGAGCCTCATTTTCGCGCCACTAATGCGCAGTTGTTTTTGAGAAGCAAGGCATGCAGATGCATGTGTGAGGAGCTCAGATCCACTGAAAAAGCTTATTGAAGGCGTCATTTGGTATCGTATTCCCCTCTGGGCTTGGTTGGGTCTCAGCAAAGCAGATACCAGGGACTGTATAGGGGTTAAATGTAAAAACGGCTCCGGTTCCGTTATTTTAAGAGTTAAAGCTTTCAAATTTGGTGTGTAATACTTTTACGGCTTTAAGACACTGTGGTGAAATTTTGGTGAATTTTGAACAATTCCTTCATACTTTTGCACATATTCAGTAATAAAGTGTGTTCAGTTTAAAATTTAAAGTGACAGTAACGGTTTTATTTTAAAACGTTTTTTGTGCTTTGTTATCAAGTTTATGCCTATTAACATGTCTGAACCATCAGATAGACGATGTTCTGTATGTTCGGAAGCCAAGGTTCCTCTCCATTTAAATATATGTGATGAATGTGACAAACAAAGTAGGGACAATGATGCCACTGATAATAATGTTGCCCAAAATGATTCCTTAAGTGAGGGGAGTAAGCATGGTACTGCATCATCTCCTTCTATGTCTACACCAGTCTTGCCCACTCAGGAGGTCCCTAGTTCATCTAGTGCGCCAATCCTCCTTACTATGCAACAATTAACGGCTGTAATGGATAATTCTATTAAAAACATTTTAGCCAAAATGCCCACTTATCAGCGAAAGCGCGACTGCTCTGTTTTAGATACTGAAGAGCATGAGGACGCTGATGATAATGGTTCTGACATGCCCTTACACCAGTCTGAAGGGGCCAGGGAGGTTTTGTCTGAGGGAGAAATTTCAGATTCAGGAAAAATTTCTCAACAAGCTGAACCTGACGTTATTACATTCAAATTTAAATTGGAACATCTCCGCGCTCTGCTTAAGGAGGTGTTATCTACTCTGGATGATTGTGACAATTTGGTCATTCCAGAGAAATTATGTAAGATGGACAAGTTCCTAGAGGTCCCGGTGCCCCCCGAAGCTTTTCCTATACCCAAGCGGGTGGCGGACATTGTAAATAAAGAATGGGAAAGGCCCGGCATACCTTTTGTCCCTCCCCCTATATTTAAGAAATTATTTCCTATGGTCGACCCCAGGAAGGACTTATGGCAGACAGTCCCCAAGGTCGAGGGGGCGGTTTCTACTCTAAACAAACGCACCACTATCCCTATAGAAGATAGTTGTGCTTTCAAAGATCCTATGGATAAAAAATTAGAAGGTTTGCTTAAAAAGATGTTTGTTCAGCAAGGTTACCTTCTACAACCAATTTCATGCATTGTCCCTGTCACTACAGCCGCGTGTTTCTGGTTCGATGAGCTAGAAAAGGCGATCACTAGTGATTCTCCTCCTTATGAGGAGATTATGGACAGAATCCGTGCTCTCAAATTGGCTAATTCTTTCACCCTAGACGCCACTTTGCAATTGGCTAGGTTAGCGGCGAAAAATTCTGGGTTTGCTATTGTGGCGCGCAGAGCGCTTTGGTTGAAATCTTGGTCAGCGGATGCGTCTTCCAAGAACAAATTGCTTAACATTCCTTTCAAGGGGAAAACGCTGTTTGGCCCTGACTTGAAAGAGATTATCTCTGATATCACTGGGGGTAAGGGCCACGCCCTTCCTCAGGATAGGTCTTTCAAGGCCAAAAATAAACCTAATTTTCGTCCCTTTCGTAGAAACGGACCAGCCCCAAGTGCTACGTCCTCTAAGCAAGAGGGTAATACTTCTCAAGCCAAACCAGCCTGGAGACCAATGCAAGGCTGGAACAAAGGAAAGCAGGCCAAGAAACCTGCCACTGCTACCAAGACAGCATGAAATGTTGGCCCCCGATCCGGGACCGGATCTGGTGGGGGGCAGACTCTCTCTCTTCGCTCAGGCTTGGGCAAGAGATGTTCTGGATCCTTGGGCACTAGAAATAGTCTCCCAAGGTTATCTTCTGGAATTCAAGGGGCTTCCCCCAAGGGGGAGGTTCCACAGGTCTCAATTGTCTTCAGACCACATAAAGAGACAGGCATTCTTACATTGTGTAGAAGACCTGTTAAAAATGGGAGTGATTCATCCTGTTCCATTAGGAGAACAAGGGATGGGGTTCTACTCCAATCTGTTCGTAGTTCCCAAAAAAGAGGGAACGTTCAGACCAATCTTAGATCTCAAGATCCTAAACAAGTTTCTCAAGGTTCCATCGTTCAAAATGGAAACCATTCGAACAATTCTTCCTTCCATCCAGGAAGGTCAATTCATGACCACGGTGGATTTAAAGGATGCGTATCTACATATTCCTATCCACAAGGAACATCATCGGTTCCTAAGGTTCGCATTCCTGGACAAGCATTACCAGTTCGTGGCACTTCCTTTCGGATTAGCCACTGCTCCAAGGATTTTCACAAAGGTACTAGGGTCCCTTCTAGCGGTGCTAAGACCAAGGGGCATTGCAGTAGTACCTTACTTGGACGACATTCTGATTCAAGCGTCGTCCCTTCCTCAAGCAAAGGCTCACACGGACATAGTCCGGGCCTTTCTCAGATCTCACGGATGGAAAGTGAACATAGAAAAGAGTTCTCTATCTCCGTCAACAAGGGTTCCCTTCTTGGGAACAATAATAGACTCCTTAGAAATGAGGATTTTTCTGACAGAGGCCAGAAAAACAAAACTTCTAAACTCTTGTCAAATACTTCATTCCGTTCCTCTTCCTTCCATAGCGCAGTGCATGGAAGTAATAGGTTTGATGGTAGCGGCAATGGACATAGTTCCTTTTGCGCGCATTCATCTAAGACCATTACAACTGTGCATGCTCAGTCAGTGGAATGGGGACTATACAGACTTGTCTCCGACGATACAAGTAAATCAGAGGACCAGAGATTCACTCCGTTGGTGGCTGTCCCTGGACAACCTGTCACAAGGGATGAACTTCCGCAGACCAGAGTGGGTCATTGTCACGACCGACGCCAGTCTGATGGGCTGGGGCGCGGTCTGGGGACCCCTGAAAGCTCAGGGTCTTTGGTCTCGGGAAGAATCTCTTCTACCGATAAATATTCTGGAACTGAGAGCGATACTCAATGCTCTCAAGGCTTGGCCTCAGCTAGCAAAGGCCAAGTTCATACGTTTTCAATCAGACAACATGACGACTGTTGCGTACATCAACCATCAGGGGGGAACAAGGAGTTCCCTGGCGATGGAAGAAGTGACCAAAATCATTCAATGGGCGGAGACTCACTCCTGCCACCTGTCTGCAATCCACATCCCAGGAGTGGAAAATTGGGAAGCGGATTTTCTGAGTCGTCAGACATTACATCCGGGGGAGTGGGAACTCCATCCGGAAATCTTTGCCCAAATTACTCAACTGTGGGGCATTCCAGACATGGATCTGATGGCCTCTCGTCAGAACTTCAAGGTTCCTTGCTACGGGTCCAGATCCAGGGATCCCAAGGCGACTCTAGTAGATGCACTAGTAGCACCTTGGACCTTCAAACTAGCTTATGTATTCCCGCCGTTTCCTCTCATCCCCAGGCTGGTAGCCAGGATCAATCAGGAGAGGGCATCGGTGATCTTGATAGCTCCTGCGTGGCCACGCAGGACTTGGTATGCAGATCTGGTGAATATGTCATCGGCTCCACCATGGAAGCTACCTTTGAGACGAGACCTTCTTGTTCAAGGTCCGTTCGAACATCCGAATCTGGTCTCACTCCAACTGACTGCTTGGAGATTGAACGCTTGATCTTATCAAAACGAGGGTTCTCAGATTCTGTTATTGATACTCTTGTTCAGGCCAGAAAGCCTGTAACTAGAAAAATTTACCACAAAATATGGAAAAAATATATCTGTTGGTGTGAATCTAAAGGATTCCCTTGGGACAAGGTAAAAATTCCTAAGATTCTATCCTTTCTTCAAGAAGGATTGGAGAAAGGATTATCTGCAAGTTCCTTGAAGGGACAGATTTCTGCCTTGTCTGTGTTACTTCACAAAAAGCTGGCAGCTGTGCCAGATGTTCAAGCCTTTGTTCAGGCTCTGGTTAGAATCAAGCCTGTTTACAAACCTTTGACTCCTCCTTGGAGTCTCAACTTAGTTCTTTCAGTTCTTCAGGGGGTTCCGTTTGAACCCTTACATTCCGTTGATATTAAGTTATTATCTTGGAAAGTTTTGTTTTTGGTTGCAATTTCTTCTGCTAGAAGAGTTTCAGAATTATCTGCTCTGCAGTGTTCTCCTCCTTATCTGGTGTTCCATGCAGATAAGGTGGTTTTACGTACTAAACCTGGTTTTCTTCCGAAAGTTGTTTCTAACAAAAACATTAACCAGGAGATAGTCGTGCCTTCTTTGTGTCCGAATCCAGTTTCAAAGAAGGAACGTTTGTTGCACAATTTGGATGTTGTTCGCGCTCTAAAATTCTATTTAGATGCTACAAAGGATTTTAGACAAACATCTTCCTTGTTTGTTGTTTATTCTGGTAAAAGGAGAGGTCAAAAAGCAACTTCTACCTCTCTCTCCTTTTGGATTAAAAGCATCATCAGATTGGCTTATGAGACTGCCGGACGGCAGCCTCCTGAAAGAATCACAGCTCATTCCACTAGGGCTGTGGCTTCCACATGGGCCTTCAAGAACGAGGCTTCTGTTGATCAGATATGTAGGGCAGCGACTTGGTCTTCACTGCACACTTTTACCAAATTTTACAAGTTTGATACTTTTGCTTCTTCTGAGGCTATTTTTGGGAGAAAGGTTTTGCAAGCCGTGGTGCCTTCCATTTAGGTGACCTGATTTGCTCCCTCCCTTCATCCGTGTCCTAAAGCTTTGGTATTGGTTCCCACAAGTAAGGATGACGCCGTGGACCGGACACACCTATGTTGGAGAAAACAGAATTTATGTTTACCTGATAAATTACTTTCTCCAACGGTGTGTCCGGTCCACGGCCCGCCCTGGTTTTTTTAATCAGGTCTGATAATTTATTTTCTTTAACTACAGTCACCACGGTATCATATGGTTTCTCCTATGCAAATATTCCTCCTTTACGTCGGTCGAATGACTGGGGTAGGCGGAGCCTAGGAGGGATCATGTGACCAGCTTTGCTGGGCTCTTTGCCATTTCCTGTTGGGGAAGAGAATATCCCACAAGTAAGGATGACGCCGTGGACCGGACACACCGTTGGAGAAAGTAATTTATCAGGTAAACATAAATTCTGTTTTTGCTGTTGTGGCGCGCAGAGCGCTTTGGCTAAAGTCTTGGTCAGCGGATGTGTCCTCCAAGAACAAATTGCTTAACATCCCTTTCAAGGGGAAAACGCTGTTTGGCCCTGACTTGAAAGAGATTATTTCAGACATCACTGGGGGAAAGGGCCACGCCCTTCCTCAGGATAGGTCTTTTAAGGCTAAAAATAAAACAAATTTTCGTCCCTTTCGCAGAAACGGACCAGCCTCAAATTCTACATCCTCTAAGCAAGAGGGTAATTCTTCTCAAACCAAGCCAGCCTGGAGACCGATGCAAGGCTGGAACAAAGGTAAGCAGGCCAAGAAGCCTGCTACCGCTACTAAGACAGCATGAGATGTTGGCCCCCGATCCGGGACCGGATCTGGTGGGGGGCAGACTCTCTCTCTTCACTCAGGCTTGGGCAAGAGATGTTCAGGATCCTTGGGCGCTAGAAATAGTTTCTCAAGGTTATCTCCTGGAATTCAAGGAACTACCCCCAAGGGGAAGGTTCCACAGGTCTCAATTGTCTTCAGACCAAATAAAAAGACAGGCATTCTTACATTGTGTAGAAGACCTGTTAAAAATGGGAGTGATTCATCCTGTTCCATTAGGAGAACAAGGGATGGGGTTTTACTCCAATCTGTTCATAGTTCCCAAAAAAGAGGGAACATTCAGGCCAATTTTGGATCTCAAGATCCTAAACAAATTTCTCAGGGTTCCATCGTTCAAAATGGAAACCATTCGGACAATTCTTCCTACCATCCAGGAAGGTCAATTCATGACCACGGTGGATTTAAAGGATGCGTATCTACATATTCCTATCCACAAGGAACATCATCGGTTCCTAAGGTTCGCCTTTCTGGACAAGCATTACCAGTTTGTGGCACTTCCATTCGGATTAGCCACTGCTCCAAGAATTTTCACAAAGGTACTAGGGTCCCTTCTAGCGGTGCTAAGGCCAAGGGGCATTGCAGTAGTACCTTACTTGGACGACATACTGATTCAAGCGTCGTCTCTGCCACAAGCAAAGGCTCATACGGACATTGTCCTAGCCTTTCTCAGATCTCACGGGTGGAAAGTGAACGTAGAAAAAAGTTCTCTATTCCCGTCAACAAGAGTTCCCTTCTTGGGAACAATAATAGACTCCTTAGAAATGAAGATTTTTCTGACAGAGGCCAGAAAATCAAAACTTCTAAGCTCTTGTCAAGTACTTCATTCTGTTCTTCTTCCTTCCATAGCGCAGTGCATGGAAGTAATAGGTTTGATGGTCGCGGCAATGGACATAGTTCCTTTTGCGCGAATTCATCTAAGACCATTACAACTGTGCATGCTCAGACAGTGGAATGGGGATTATACAGACTTGTCCCCGACGATCCAAGTAGATCAGAGGACCAGAGATTCACTCCGTTGGTGGCTGACCCTGGACAACCTGTCTCAAGGGATGAGCTTCCGCAGACCAGAGTGGGTCATTGTCACGACCGACGCCAGTCTGGTGGGCTGGGGCGCGGTCTGGAAACCCCTGAAAGCTCAGGGTCTATGGTCTCGGGAAGAATCTCTTCTCCCGATAAACATTCTGGAACTGAGAGCGATATTCAATGCTCTCAAGGCTTGGCCTCAACTAGCAAAGGCCAAATTCATAAGGTTTCAATCATACAACATGACGACTGTTGCATATATCAACCATCAGGGGGGAACAAGGAGTTCCCTGGCGATGGAAGACGTGACCAAAGTAATTCAATGGGCGGAGATTCACTCCTGCCACTTGTCTGCAATCCACATCCCAGGAGTGGAAAATTGGGAAGCGGATTTTCGGAGTCGTCAGACATTTCATCCGGGGGAGTGGGAACTCCATCCGGAAATCTTTGCCCACATAACTCAATTATGGGGCATTCCAGACATGGATCTGATGGCGTCTCGTCAGAACTTCAAGGTTCCTTGCTACGGGTCCAGATCCAGGGATCCCAAGGCGACTCTAGTAGATGCACTAGTAGCGCCCTGGACCTTCAACCTAGCTTATGTATTCCCACCGTTTCCTCTCATTCCCAGGCTGGTAGCCAGGATCAATCAGGAGAGGGCTTCGGTGATCTTGATAGCTCCTGCGTGCCCACGCAGAACTTGGTATGCAGACCTGGTGAATATGTCATCGGCTCCACCATGGAAGCTACCTTTGAGACGGGACCTTCTTGTTCAAGGTCCGTTCGAACATCCGAATCTGGCCTCACTCCAACTGACTGCTTGGAGATTGAACGCTTGATTTTATCAAAGCGTGGGTTCTCAGATTCTGTCATTGATACTCTTATTCAGGCTAGAAAGCCTGTAACTAGAAAAATTTACCATAAAGTATGGAAAAAATATATCTGTTGGTGCGAATCGAAAGGATTCCCATGGAACAAGATAAAAATTCCTAAGATTCTATCCTTTCTACAAGAGGGTTTGGAGAAAGGATTATCTGCAAGTTCTTTGAAGGGACAGATTTCTGCTTTATCTGTTTTACTTCACAAAAAGCTGGCGGCTGTGCCAGATGTTCAAGCTTTTGTTCAGGCTCTGGTTAGAATCAAGCCTGTTTACAAACCTTTGACTCCTCCTTGGAGTCTCAATTTAGTTCTTTCAAAAGAAACAATCAGTAACACTAAGGGTGTGTTACTACTAGGGGGCGCACAGGACCTTATATGATTATTATGTAAATAGGCTAAGAGAGAAGAGAACAAGATATTACATATAATAACTATAATAAAATATACTATACGGAATAATGTAAACAAAAATGAAACAATTCTTATAAATATGGGACTATGAGAAACATTGGATACAACACAAATAATAACAAATACAGTAATAAGAAATTCCTGAAAGGTTCTTATCTGGAAATGCTGTCTTCTTCTGCAATGTTATATAGATGGTAAATGTCCCAATTGGGGTGGGTATAGTCCCAAATGATGAATGTGATCAAATACCAGGATGATCAATGATCAGGAACACAGATGATGACTGGAGTCAGCTGCTTTGTCAGGGAAATCAGGATCTAAGAGCAAGTTTTCTCTGTGAAAAAAATCACAAAAAGACAAAGGCGCCTCCTAGTGTAATACAGTTGGTGAAAGAGATTTGATAGGTAATCAAAAAGGTACTCACAAGTGGAGCAGCACCCAATTGTGCTAAATCAAACAGACTGGGATCTCACAGTGTCCCAGCTCACTGACACTGCAAGGAAACTGGTTTCTCCAATGTCTTGCCGGACTGACAGAGCTCAGACTCTCACAAAGAGGTTTACATAAAACCAAATTTTATTAATAAAATAAAAATCTCAGTGTCTCATGACACTAGATATTAAAAGAACAAGCAACGCGTTTCTCAGACTGCTGTCTGTTTCATCAGCCTGATGAAACAGACAGCAGTCTGAGAAACGCGTTGCTTGTTCTTTTAATATCTAGTGTCATGAGACACTGAGATTTTTATTTTATTAATAAAATTTGGTTTTATGTAAACCTCTTTGTGAGAGTCTGAGCTCTGTCAGTCCGGCAAGACATTGGAGAAACCAGTTTCCTTGCAGTGTCAGTGAGCTGGGACACTGTGAGATCCCAGTCTGTTTGATTTAGCACAATTGGGTGCTGCTCCACTTGTGAGTACCTTTTTGATTACCTATCAAATCTCTTTCACCAACTGTATTACACTAGGAGGCGCCTTTGTCTTTTTGTGATTTTTTTTCACAGAGAAAACTTTCAATTTAGTTCTTTCAGTTCTTCAAGGGGTTCCGTTTGAACCCTTACATTCCGTAGATATTAAGTTATTATCTTGGAAAGTTTTGTTTTTGGTTGCAATTTCTTCTGCTAGAAGAGTTTCAGAGTTATCTGCTCTGCAGTGTTCTCCTCCTTATCTGGTGTTCCATGCAGATAAGGTGGTTTTGCGTACTAAACCTGGTTTTCTTCCGAAAGTTGTTTCTAACAAAAATATTAACCAGGAGATAGTTGTGCCTTCTTTGTGTCCGAATCCAGTTTCAAAGAAGGAACGTTTGTTGCACAATTTGGATGTAGTTCGTGCTCTAAAATTCTATTTAGAGGCTACAAAGGATTTCAGACAAACATCTTCCTTGTTTGTTGTTTATTCTGGTAAAAGGAGAGGTCAAAAAGCAACTTCTACCTCTCTCTCTTTTTGGCTTAAAAGCATCATCCGATTGGCTTATGAGACTGCCGGACGGCAGCCTCCTGAAAGAATCACAGCTCATTCCACTAGGGCTGTGGCTTCCACATGGGCCTTCAAGAACGAGGCTTCTGTTGATCAGATATGTAAGGCAGCGACTTGGTCTTCACTGCACACTTTTACCAAATTTTACAAATTTGATACTTTTGCTTCTTCTGAGGCTATTTTTGGGAGAAAGGTTTTGCAAGCCGTGGTGCCTTCCATCTAGGTGACCTGATTTGCTCCCTCCCATCATCCGTGTCCTAAAGCTTTGGTATTGGTTCCCACAAGTAAGGATGACGCCGTGGACCGGACACACCTATGTTGGAGAAAACAGAATTTATCCTTACCTGATAAATTACTTTCTCCAACGGTGTGTCCGGTCCACGGCCCGCCCTGGTTTTTTAATCAGGTCTGATGAATTATTTTCTCTAACTACAGTCACCACGGTATCATATGATTTCTCCTATGCATATTCCTCCTTTACGTCGGTCGAATGACTGGGGAAGGCGGAGCCTAGGAGGGATCATGTGACCAGCTTTGCTGGGCTCTTTGCCATTTCCTGTTGGGGAAGAGAATATCCCACAAGTAAGGATGACGCCGTGGACCGGACACACCGTTGGAGAAAGTAATTTATCAGGTAAGCATAAATTCTGTTTTTTTTTTTTTTTTTTTTTTTTTTTTTTAAAGGTACAAACCTCTATACTGTGTGTGTGTGTGTGTATGTATATATATATATACACACACACACATACTATACATAACTAGTATAACCATAGCTAAGTTTACATTATGTATATATTTACACATTTTTAAGAATAATTTTTTGGAATTAACTAATTGAATGACAGAAGACAGGGAATACTTCCAAATGACAGATAAAGGGTGAGTGCCAACTTTTGAGCTGGAAACAGAGAGGCAGAAAGTAGGACAAAAAGAATTATGTTTAATAGGACCACAAGACTTCCACGTTACCTCCCCAGTTAGGAATTATTCACAATGTCTTATGATCATAGACAGACATTGGAGTCATAAATTACGTTTATATCAGAAAGCTCTCAAAATGGACGTGAGCTAACCATGACTGATGTTACTGGCAATTACTGTAATACTGGTGGGATATGGCTGATCTGCTGAATGGCAGTTACTGGAATTCAGGTGGAATGGCTTTGTGTGCTGGAAAATTATTAGAATGAAAAAAAATTAATATTTAATAAAAAAAAAAAAGAACATGGAGGGGAGGAAGACAAACAGTGATGTAAATCCATCTAAAGGAATTAGGAAAACTACTACAAAAAGACAGGTAAAGGGGAGAAAATAAATGAAATATAAGAGAGAATTGTTTTTTATAAGATTTTCTTTTTTTATATACTTTAATTCCTCTATTTAAAGCCAAGACTATACCAACCTCTGCTGGATTTATAATGGACGCATCTTCCTTTGAGCAACACGCCGGGCGGGAGGAGTTAAAAATACAATCTAGCTACGCAAGTTGCATAGTACTACGCAATGTGCATAGGGAGATTGTAATTGAACTCCTCCTCCGTTGGTTTTTCTGATGTTCAGCCAGGCACTGTAGAGTTGTGGTGCGACGGGGGACACCATCAGAGGAGATTAATTCCTGCTTGATGGTGTCAACGACCACCAAAATCTTCTCGTGGACCACTGGTTGGAGACCGCTGATCTAGAGGGACAGACAAAGTGGTAAAACAGTATTTGCAAGTCAGAGATCATATAGGGAAGAAAGGCAAGGTGAGGCATCTCTGCTAATACACCATATTGTAAGAAACAAGTAAAAAAAACTGCACGCTGACTGCAAAAAATAACTAATGGGAGCACCCAAATAATAAATAAAATACAAAACTTTATTGAAACTTGTAATAGTTATTGCTTTGACACAATACCTAGGCAGTGCCACAATAAACAGATCATATATATCAGATAAAAACTCTTGTTCCACTTATTACAAAACACATAGAGGTGTCTCCTCTATTGCTGGATAAGCAAGTTTTAAACCACACATATGGTGCATTGCTAAAAGGGGAAAAAGAGACTTTGTTTACACCATACATATGATACGTTTGGGGACTGTTACCACGCCGTGGATTATTGTAAAATGTCGACACATACCTCATATGTTTGAGGGTATCTCCTGTAAGTGCACACCTATATATGTATTGTAATAAAGTGGAACAAGAGTTTTTATCATCTACACTTAGATCGTCCTGTTTTTCTCTTTTCTTTTACAAGATATGACGAGTCCACAGATTTCATCCTTATGGGATTACGCCTCCTGGTCAGCAGGAGGAGGCAAAGAGCACCACAGCAGAGCTGTATATATAGCTCCTCCCTTCCCTCCCACCCCAGTCATTCTCTTTGCCTGTGTTAGTGATAGGAAGAGGTAAAGTGAGGTGTTAGTTTAGATTCTTCAATCAAGAGTTTATTATTTTCAAATGGTGCCAGTGTGTACTATTTTACTCAGGGTACAGCTATAGGGTCTGTGCAGATTAGATCCATCCATCTGTGACTCCCAAGGAGGGCTGCCCTGATGAATATGGTCTTAGCAAGTTTTATCTAAGACCCAGTTTGTTCCCACAGATTCCTGGAGGAGATGAAGGACCTCTTGCAGTGTGGGACGAGTCATGTTGTTACTCAACATGGAGGTATGTGCAGTATTTATTTTCTGTGACACTTGGTCCCTCAAAAAGGACTGTCCTCTCTATATGCTGACCTATGTCTGTGCCCTATTATATCTCAGAGCAGGATATGCTGGGGGTAAACAGAGAAGACTGCTTGAGGCAGGGGTTATTAGGTATTAATGCGGTGGAAATTTACACTATTTTACCCCTTTTATGTGTGGGCTGACGCTGGGGGCTATCGGAGTGGTGAACTCCGGATCACTTAAAGTTTATTATGCTTGCGGCATGGTTATAGACATGGCAATTGTAAGATGTATTTTACTGGGGGACTGGCTTCACGTGGGGCACTTTTATGAGGTGCAACGTTACTCCGGTGGCTCAATTTTTGTGTTTTCCTAATACAGTATTGAGCCGCGCGGGAGTTCCGCTTTGACACGCCCACGATGGGCGGGGCACTCTTTCGCGCGCAAGTAGAAGCAGCGCAGTGCCTGTCTGGGAGTCAATCGGATGCTTGACTCTGTTGTTCTGTCTGGACCGCATGGGTAGTTAGAACTCAGGTGGTCTAGACACTCTGCTGCACGGGTGACGTTCCTTTGCCTCAGAGAGGGGGCAGTTAAGCGCCACAGCAGAGCTGTGGCAAGGTGTTAAAATCTGAAGTAGATAAGTTTGCAGGTGTAATTATCCTTTAGGAGTTAGTTAATTACTCATGGGATACGTTTAACTGCAATCTTTATTTTGCAAGGCCACAATTATAAGTGTTTTTCAGCCGCACAAGTGTGCTGCGCAAAGGTTTTTTATTTATTTTTTTCTCTTAAAGGCACAGTTGTTTTTATTCTAAATAAATAGATTGTGTATAAAAAGTGTTTGATATAACTGAATACAAATTTCTGTTTTTTACTATGGGTGACCTTGAAGCCAGTACTTATTCCATGTGTTTAAATGCCATTGTGGAACCCCCCGCTTACTTTTTGTCCCTCATGCACTGAGAGGTCACTGCAATGTAAAGAAAAAAGTTTTCTTAACAAAGATATAGCGCAGGATTTTTCTCAGACTGATGAGACTCATGGTATGCCAATTCTTTCTCCCCAAGCGTCACAGCCCTTAACACCCACTCAAGTGACGCCATGTTCTTCAACTTCATCCACTTCATTTACTCTGCAGGATATGGCTGCAGTTATGTCATCCACCCTTACAGAAGTTTTATCCAGGTTGCCAGTGTTACAGGGCAAACGTAGCAGGACAGAAGCCACTTTGGTTCCTGCGACTTCTGAGGTTTTGATGGCTATCTCCGATGTGCCCTCCCAGGGATCTGATTTGGGGGGCAGGGAACTTCTGTCTGAGGGGGAACTTTCCGACTCAGGGAGTGCGTTACCTCAGACAGACTCGGACGTCATATCCTTCAGATTTAAGCTTGAACACCTCCGCCTGTTACTTTGGGAGGTTTTAGCGACTCTGGATGACTGTGACTCTATTGTGGTACCTCCAGAGAAATTGTGTAAGATGGACAAATACTTAGAGGTTCCTTCTTATTCTGATGTGTTTCCGGTTCCTAAGAGAATTTCGGAAGTTATTACGCGGGAATGGGAAAGACTGGGTATCCCGTTCTCACCTTCTCCTAACTTTAAGAAAATGTATCCTATAGCTGACACTTTTCGGGATTCTTGGCAAACGTCCCTAAGGTGGAGGGAGCTATATCTACCCTGGCTAAGCGTACAACTATTCCTATTGAGGACAGTTGTGCTTTCAAAGATCCTATGGATAAAAAGTTAGAGGGTCTTCTAAAAAAGCTATTTATTCACCAGGGTTTTCTATTACAACAGACGGCTTGTATTGTACCAGTTACAACTGCCGCAGCCTTTTGGTTTGACGCCTTGGAAGAGTCTCTTAAGACTGAGACTCCTTTAGAGGAAATACTAGATAGAATTAAAGCCCTTAAGCTGGCTAATTCTTTTGTTACAGATGCCGCCTTTCAGATCGCCAAGCTGGCGGCTAAGAATGCAAGATTTGCCATTTTAGCGCAAAGAGCTTTATGGTTAAAATCTTGGTCCGCGGATGTGTCCTCTAAATCAAAGCTTTTGGCTATTCCCTTCAAAGGAAAGACCCTGTTCGGGTCTGACCTGAAAGAAATCATCTCTGACATTATAGGAGGTAAGGGTCACCTCCTACCTCAGGATAAAACAGCTAAACAAAGGGGTAAACAGAGTAATTTTCGTTCCTTTCGAAATTTCAAGGGAGTCCCTTCTTCCGCTAAACAGGAAGGGAATTTTACACAAATCAAGTCCACCTGGAGACCCAACCAGGCTTGGAACAAGGGTAAACAACCCAAGAAGCCCACTGCTGCTCCCAAAACAGCATGAAGAGGCAGCCCCCGATCCGGGACCGGATCTAGTAGGGGGCAGACTTTCTCTCTTTGTCCAGGCTTGGATAAGAGACGTTCAGGATCCCTGGACACTGGAAATCGTGTCTCAAGGGTATCAGCTGGAGTTCAAAAATTCCTTCCCAAGGGGAAGGTTTCTTCTTTCACGATTGTCTGTAGACCAGATAAAAATAGAGGCGTTCTTACGTTGTGTAAGAGACCTCTCCACTATGGGAGTAATTTGTCCCTTTCCAATACAGGAGCAGGGACAGGGGTTTTACTCAAATCTTTTTGTGGTTCCCAAAAAAGAGGGAACTTTCCAACCCATTTTAGACCTCAAAAGTCTGAACAAGTTTCTCAGAGTTCCATTCTTCAAGATGGAGACTATTCGGACAATTCTTCCATTGATCCAGGAGGGTCAATATATTACTACCGTGGACTTAAAGGATGCATATCTTCATATTCCTATCCACAGAGATCATCACCAGTTCCTGAGGTTTGCCTTTCTAGACAAGCATTTTTCAGTTCGTGGCCCTTCACTGTTCGGGCTGGCCACGGCACCCAGGATCTTCAGGAAAGGTTCTAGGGTCTCTGCTGGTGGTTCTCAGACCGCGGGGCATTGCAGTGGCGCCTTATCTGGACGACATTCTGATCCAGGCGTCTTATCAGCTGACAAGGTCTCATACAGACATTGTCCTATCCTTTCTGAGGACTCACGGGTGGAAGGTGAATCTAGAAAAGAGTTCATTAATTCCACAGACAAGGGTTCCTTTCCTGGGAACTCTAATAGACTCTGTATGCATGAAGATCTTTTTGATGGAAGTCAGAAAGTTAAAGATTCTGAATACATGCCGATCCCTTCAGGCCAATCCTCGGCCATCAGTGGCTGGAGGTAATTGGATTCCGTTTGCTTGTTTTCATCTCAGACCTCTACAACTGAGCATGCACAGGCAGTGGAATGGAGATTATGCAAATTTGTCTCTTCAGATAGATCTGGATCAGGAGACAAGAGACTCTCTTCTTCTCTGGTGGTTGTCGCCGGATCATCTGTCCCAAGGGCCGTGCTTTCGCAAACCCTCATGGATGATAGTGACAACAGACGCCAGTCTACTAGGTTGGGGTGCAGTCTGGAATTCTCTGAAGGCTCAGGGTTTGTGGGCTCGGTCGGAGTCTCTACTTCCACTCAATATTCTGGAATTGAGAGCAATATTCAATACACTTCAGACTTGGCCTCAGTTGGCTTCGGCCAAGTTCATCCGGTTTCAGTCGGTCAACATCACGACTGTGGCTTACATCAATCATCAGGGAGGAACAAGGAGTTCCTTAGCTATGACAGAAGTATCCAAAATAATTTGGTGGGCGGAGGCTCACTCTTGTTATCTGTCAGCAATATACATCCCAGGAGTGGACAACTGGGAAGCGGATTTCTTGAGCAGACAGACGTTTCATCCAGGGGAGTGGGGACTCCATCCGGAGGTCTTTGCCAACTTGATTCTCAGATGGGGCAGACCGGAGCTGGATCTTATGGTATCTCGTCAGAATGCCAAGCTCCCGAGATACGGATACAGGTCCAGGGATCCTCAGGCCAAACTGATAGATGCCTTGGCAGTGCCTTGGTCGTTCAACCTAGCTTATGTGTTTCCACCGTTTGCTCTCCTTCCCAGAGTGATCGCTCGGATCAAACAGGAGAGGGCTTGAGTGATTCTCATCGCTCCTGCGTGGCCTCACAGGACTTGGTATGCCGATCTGGTGGACATGTCCTCTCTGCCGCCATGGAAGCTTCCATTGAGGCAGGACCTTCTCATTCAGGGACCCTTCTATCATCCGAATCTAGTTTCTCTGCAGCTGACTGCTTGGAGATTGAACGCTTGATTTTATCTAAGCGAGGTTTTTCTGATTCAGTCATTGATACCTTGATTCAGGCACGTAAGCATGTTACTAGAAAAATGTACCATAAGATAAGGCGTAAATATCTTTTTTGGTGCGAATCCAAGGGCTACTCAAGGAGTAAGGTTCGGATTCCCAGGATTTTATCTTTTCTCCAAGAAGGATTGGAGAAAGAGTTTGTCAGCAAGTTCCTTAAAGGGACAGATTTCTGCTTTGTCTAATTTGCTACACAAACGTTTGTCAGATGTTCCAGATGTTCAATCTTTTTGTCAGGCTCTTACTAGAATCAGGCCTGTGTTTAGACCAATTGCTCCTCCTTGGAGTTTGAATTTAGTTCTTAATGTTCTTCAAGGGGTTCCGTTTGAACCTATGCATTCCATAGATATTAAGTTGTTATCTTGGAAAGTTTTATTTTTGGTTGCTTTTTCTTCTGCTCGCAGAGTTTCTGAGCTTTCAGCTTTACAATGTGATTCACCTTATCTTATTTTCCATTCTGATAAGGTGGTCTTACGTACCAAACCTGGTTTCCTTCCTAAGGTTGTTTCTAATAAGAATATTAATCCGGAAATTGTTGTTCCTTCATTGTGTCCTAACCCTTCTTCTAAGAAGGACCGCTACATAACTTGGACGTGTTTCATGCCCTGAAGTTTTACTTGCAGGCGACTAAAGATTTTCGTCAATCGTCTTGCTTATTCATTGTTTTTTCTGGAAGACGTAGGGGCCAGAAAGCTACGGCTACCTCTTTCTTTTTGGCTGAAGAGTATCATCCGTTTGGCATATGAGACTGCTGGACAGAAGCCTCCTGAAAGAATTACGGCTCATTCTACTAGGGCTGTGGCTTCCTCATGGGCATTCACACTTTTTCCAAATTTTACAAATTTGACACTGTTGCTTCGTCCGAGGCTGTTTTTGGGAGAAAGGTTCTTCAAGCAATGGTGCCTTCCGTTTAGGTTCCTGTCTTGTCCCTCCCTTTCATCCGTGTCCTATAGCTTTGGTATTGTATCCCATAAGTAAGGATGAAATCCGTGGACTCGTCATATCTTGTAAAAGAAAAGGAAATTTATGCTTGCCTGATAAATTTATTTCTTTTACAATATGACAAATCCACGGCCCACCCTGTCATTTCTAAGACAGGTCTTTATTTTTGTTAAACTTCAGTCACCTCTGCACCTTGGCTTTTCCTTTCTCTTCCTAACTTCGGTCGAATGACTGGAGTGGGAGGGAAGGGAGGAGCTATATATACAGCTCTGCTGTGGTGCTCTTTGCCTCCTCCTGCTGACCAGGAGGCGTAATCCCATAAGTAAGGATGAAATCAGTGGACTCGTCATATCGTAAAATAAATAAATTTATCAGGTAAGCATAAATTTCCTTTTTTGCGCTCCATTGTTTCTGTTTCTGCAGATACATTACCTTTATTGAAACTTCATAGTATCTATAAAAACATGAAAAAGTATTGTGTAATACAGACTTCTGAGGGTCCTGAGTAACCTGTTTTTGTTTAATTTTTAAAAAAAAAATGTCCAGTGCTGCAGAATAAAACAAAGCCATGTGGATATTTAACTGTGTATATATATATATATGTGTGTGTGTGTGTGTGTGTGTGTGTGTGTATATGTATGTATGTATATATATATATATATATATATATATATATATATATATATATATATATATATATACACACACACAATATAAATATATACGCACACATATTATACACATATATATATATATATATATATATATATATATATTTCACACAGTGGGGCAAAAAAGTATTTAGTCAGCCACCAATTGTGCAAGTTCTCCCACTTAAGAGGATGAGAGTGGCCTGTAATTTTTATCATAGGTATACCTCAACTATGAGAGACAAAATGTGGAAACAAATCCAGACAATCACATTGTCTGATTTGGAAATAATGTATTTGCAAATTATGGTGGAAAATAAGTATTTGGTCAATATCAAAAGTTCATCTCAATACTTTGTTATATATCCTTTGTTGGCAATGACAGTGGTCAAACGTTTTCTGTAAGTCTTCACAAGGTTGTCACACACTGTTGCTGGTATGTTGGCCCATTCCTGCATGCAGATCTCCTCTAGAGCAGTGATGTTTTGGGGCTGTCGCTGGGCAACACAGACTTTCAACTCACTCCAAAGGTTTTCTATATGGTTGAGATCTGGAGACTGGCTAGTCCACTCCAGGACCTTAAAATGCTTCTTACAAATCCACTCCTTCGTTGCCCGGTCGGTGTGTTTGGGATCATTGTCATGCTGAAAGACCCAGCCACGTTTCATCTTCAATGCCCTTGCTGATGGAAGGAGGTTTGCACTCAAAATCTCACGATACATGGCCCCATTCATTCTTTCATGTACACGAATCAGTCGTCCTGTTCCCTTTGCAGAGAAACAGCCCCAAAGCATGATGTTGCCACCCCCATGCTTCACAGTAGGTATGGTGTTCTTTGGTTGCAACTCAGCATTCTCTCTCCTCCAAACACGACGAGTTGTGTTTCTACCAAACAGTTCAACTTTGGTTTCATCTGACCATATGACATTCTCCCAATCCGCTTCTGGATCATCCAAATGCTCTCTAGCATACTTCAGATGGGCCCGGACATGTACTGGCTTAGGCAGGGGGACACGTCTGGTACTGCAGGATCTGAGTCCCTGGCGGCGTAGTGTGTTACTGATGGTAGCCTTTGTTACGTTGGTCCCAGCTCTCTGCAGGTCATTCACTAGGTGGTTCTGGGATGTTTGCTCACCGTTCTTGTGATCATTTTGACCCCATGGGGTGAGATCTTGCGTGGAGCCCCAGGTCGAGGGAGATTATCAGTGGTCTTGTATGTCTTCAATTTTCTAATTATTGCTCCCACAGTTGATTTCTTCACACCAAGCTGCTTGCCTATTGCAGATTCAGTCTTCCCAGCCTGGTGCAGGTCTACAATTTTGTTTCTGGTGTCCTTTGACAGCTCTTTGGTCTTCACCATAGTGGAGTTTGGAGTGTGACTGTTTCAGGTTGTGGACAGGTGTCTTTTATACTGATAACAAGTTCAAACAGGTGCCATTAATACAGGTAATGAGTGGAGGACAGAGGAGCCTCTTAAAGAAGAAGATACAGGTCTGTGAGAGCCAGAAATCTTGCTTCTTTGTAGGTGACCAAATACTTATTTCCCACCATAATATGCAAATAAATTCTTTCCAAATCAGATAATGTGATTGTCTAGATTTGTTTCCACATTTTGTCTCTCATAGTTGAGGTATACCTATGATGAAAATTACAGGCCTCTCTCATCTTCTTAAGTGGGAGAACTTGCACAATTGGTGGCTGACTAAATACTTTTTTGCCCCACTGTATATATATATATATATATATATATATATATATATAATGTGTGCGTATATATTTATATTCCCAGTAGGTTGGCAATCCTATGCATGTTGTTGTGTGCCTGAAATCCTGACTGTCATTTTTATCCCACAGGAGAGGTGGACCCATATCCTTCTCATCGTCGACAAGCCGCTCTGGGCGTCGTGCACTGCAAATAGAGGGCACTTCCTTGGATCTCTCAGATGATGAACCTGAAAATAAAACCAGTGAGGTCAATGACGTGTCTGCCTCTACCCCCGCTGAGTGACCCCTCTGTGTGTCTCACTGCACGCGGCAGTGGTGTGAATGGAACGACAACAGGAAGCACGTAACTGCGAACTGAAACTACACAAACAGCCACAGTGTGCAGGGCGTGTTGTGCTGTCCACCTTGTCAGCAGAAGTGCTTTGTTTTCTTATGCTAAAATACAGATTCATTGCACCACTTGCCTGTTGAATAAGGCCTCTGTCACTCAACTGGGAATGGCATTTAAAAAGGCTAATCCATCCTGCCCCCTTGTATACACCAGTATGGCATCGGATGGGTTTTATATTACACGTTTCTGCGTCTGTTATTCAGGCGTCCATTTTAAAGACTTTTCTTCCTTTTTCTAGTATTTTGGGAAAAATACACAAACACTACATGTCCATTAACCCCCTTCTCCTACATGAAGGATGAGGTGAGGGGGCGGAGGGAACAATATGGGATATTTACTCATCTCTTGCATGTTGTAGTTGGTACATTTCCTCCCCTCCTCAGTCTGAGCTGCAGTTTAGCACCTATTTTGTCACATTTTACATCCACTTTAACTGTGAATCAAGCTCTGTGTTTTTTTTTTTTTATCTTCTTAAATGAAGAGGGATGCGATACCAGAGACACAAAATTGTTTGTTTTATTAACATGCTAGGTCCTGGGTCCAGATAAATTAATCATATACAAGAGTAGCCCCTCTGACAGAGGGAGTACCACATTTTATTCAGATTAGGTTATCTAATCCAACCCCACCCACCTCAGTCTTCATCAGACCACCTGGCAAATACAGCTAAATATATTTAAAACAAAAAGTGCCTTAGACACTTAGGTAATTCAGAATATGAAGTTACATATCCTCTGCACATCCCTAAAAGCTAATGTGATTCTCTCATTGTGGTTTGTTGTATAGAACTATGAAAACAAAAGCAGTATTAACCAGACTCTGTCATCTGTCTTTTGCAGTGCTAGAAGGGGCCAACAAAAAGACCCTTCTGGTACTGCAGGGGTTAAACATTCTATGTCTGCATACATATTTCTATGATCATTAAAAATATATATTTTTTTTTTCTAAATACATAATTGCTGCCATCTTGTTATCTGCTGAAATCAACACGTCTCACCTCCGTGTATATCCCATATTTCTAGAAAATGATTTTTGTAAGACAATAAACTTATTCATTATAGACTTCTGTTGCAGTGTTCTTGGACACATTGTCACTCAGGTTGGATTACAACAGAATAGCTACTAAATAAGCAATCTAGCCATTCCAGAATGTTGTCCATGTATAATTGTGTGATTATAGAAGGTTCCCTAAATTTAAATTGAGTCGAGGACTATAATGTAACATTTATTAAAAAAATATTAAAACATTGCAATATACTCAATCACATTGGAGACGCTATAGAAGGTTCCAAACAGAAAGCATTCTAACATCTTGATTTCCTTTTGTTTTGAGAAATATGCAGAGAAAGAGCACTTGTTTTGTTTTAAAGTTATGAGAAAAACAAGAGGGCGACCCCTAGTGCAAATCAATTGAGGACATGAAATGGATATCGGCTTATGCTGACAAAGGGATACTCACAGATGGTATTGCACACTGTAGTGCAAATGGAGCGTACTAGGTATATTATAGTGACCTAGTGCACATAAAGACCCAGGTAGTACTGCTGCAATTGAAGATAGACTCCGGATACAAATGGTGGACGTCAGGATAATAGAAGAAGACTCCAGTATCAATGTATATAATAAAAGTATTTAATAAAATGGATAAAAGATACACAGATATACAGATGATCATCATTTGCCTGAGGAAAAAGCACGGTGAGCGCTTAGAAACGCGTAGCATTGTACAACAGGTGTATTGGTATATCTGTGTATCTTTTATCCATTTTATTAAATACTTTTATTATATACATTGATACTGGAGTCTTCTTCTATTATCCTGACGTCCACCATTTGTATCCAGAGTCTATCTTCAATTGCAGCAGTACTACCTGGGTCTTTATGTGCACTAGGTCACTATAATATACCTAGTACGCTCCATTTGCACTACAGTGTGCAATACCATCTGTGAGTATCCCTTTGTCAGCACAAGCCGATATCCATTTCATGTCCTCAATTGATTTGCACTAGGGGTCGCCCTCTTGTTTTTCTCATAACTTTCAGATCACAGACACATTTTCTGTTTTGGGAGGAGCAGCCATTGTCCGGTGCACAGTCTGCTTGGACACTGTGAAGTTCCCAGACCGTTCTCCTAGGCATTATCTCTGCCTTTTAACATTGTGAGTATGTTTGCTCTTTTTTTATTCCACTTTTGAAAAATTGGCTACACTAGGAGGCGCCCTTCTCTTCTGCTTTGTTTTGTTTTAAACCCCTAGATGTGTGTGTATTTTCTCTCATAAACTTGGTTGTAGAAGCTCAACTTGGCTATCTCAGATCATGTTAATGTCCATAAGAATAATAAATGTACAAATCTAATTTCATTGTATTCCTAGATTGCCATAACATCTAATTGATTTAAGGAAAAAATGTTTGCTATTGAAAAACACATCTGTGCATACATAGTTTAAAGGGTGCTGCCATTATGGAAACTAGGTTACACTGTAGGTATCTGAATTAGAGTTGCTGCACATGTGCTAATAGGTCAGCACTGGAATGTAGTGAAAGACCGATTTCAACATCACGGCACTGATGTCTAGAGGGAGGCGGGGGAATAACCTCAATAATATGCTTATAAAATGTATTTATTTTCAATGACATGAAGAGTCCACGTGTTATATTCATTACTGTTGGGAAATTCACCGCCTGGCCACCAGGAGGAGGCAAAGACACCCCTGCCAGAGCTTAAGTACCCTCCCACTAACCATACTCCCCCCAATCATTCTTTGCCTCTAACTAGGAGGAGGTGAACCCTATTTCAGCTTTAACAGAGAAAAAGTTGAATCACCATAAAGTATCACCTCCAGCTGCTGTTTGGGAGCTTAAGGAATATGTCATCTTTATGTGATCATTACGGTCTCCTGTGTAATGGATAGTCCACATAATCTGTGCTTAAAGCTTTAACATGTGCTTCACTAAAAGTCGGGTCCATAATTTCACCTTCAGTTGCATATTATGTGCCCCCTTAACCATCCCCTATTTGCAACACATTGTTTATCCTAACACATGTTTTCAGATTAAGATGAATGCAAAAGAAACACAAAATTTTCAAGTTTTCAATATAAAAAAAAAATTAACTAACCAGGCAACAAAACTGTTCCTCTAAAGGCAAAAAAAGGCTTCAAAATTACACTATCTAATAACAATCTAGCAGTGTCTTGTCAGATGATTGATTCCTGTGTCAGCCAATAAGTATGCAGGCTTAACTTTTGTTTTTGATCATTCTGAACCCATTAAAAATAAAATAAATAAATATATTTTTTTGTGCTGCTGCTGCTGACTGGTGGCAGTAGCACTAGCTACTACTTTAACTTTTTTTTTCACGCATTGTTACATATTGTGCTCTGCAGAAAATGTAATCCTTTAATGAGTAGTTTCCCTTTCAAGATAGGACTGGGGTTAACTCTGTGTCCATGTAAACCTCCTAGTAAGAGTATTGTTATCTGCTGGATGTCGCAGGTAACTTCTCTGTCCTCCTTCCAGCAATCTATGCTAACATTCCCACCAGGCAACCAGTGTTAAGTTTTCTCTGCTTTCCTTTTCACTTCAGGTCCCTGTCAGAAGTTTGGATGAAGCTGTCAGACCTGGAAGGCTGTGTCTGCCCCACAGCAGAGGCTCCAAAGGTAAGTGTCTTTTCTCTTGCAAGGTGTATCCAGTCCACGGATTCATCCTTACTTGTGGGATATTCTCATTCCCTACAGGAAGTGGCAAAGAGAACACACAGCAGAGCTGTCCATATAGCTCCCCCTCTGGCTCCGCCCCCCAGTCATTCTCTTTGCCGCTCTAACAAGTAGCATCTCCACGGGAGGGTAAAGTGAATGTGGTGTTAGATTTGTAGTTTTTTATATCTTCAATCAAAAGTTTGTTATTTTTAAATAGTGCCGGTTTGTACTATTTACTCTAGCAGAAAGTGATGAAGAATTCTGCTGAGAGGAAAATGATTTTAGCATGTTGTAACTAAAACCCACTGCTGTTCCCACATAGGACTGAGGAGTACCAGAAAACTTCAGTTGGGGGGAACAGTTTGCAGGCTTAACTGCTATAAGTTAGACACCTATTTAGGGTTTTGAAGGCCCCAACGCCTAAATTTCGCGCCTCAGTTGCGCAGTTCATATTGCAGACAGCTTCATGGAGGGTCCAAAGACTACTTGAGGACTTCATAGAGGCTTATTTCTCATCAAACTAATCCCCAGGGGCAAGGTAGGGCCACAGCAGATTGCTGTGGCATGGTGCTGTAGTTTGCTAACCGGTTGTCAGCTTTAGGTTGCTCCGGTTCAGGCATTAAGTGGTTAATTGACTTGATATTTGCTGTGCAATCATTCCAAAGCATTAAGATCGTGTGGTAAAAATTGGATCATTTTTGAAGATTTAGTAAAAAAGTGTGCTCTTTTTATCATTTAAAGGCACAGTACCGTTTTTTCTCAAATTGTATTTTTCAGTATTTGAGTGCTGTCTAAGTCTGTTTAACATGTCTGAGCCTACAGATAAACGTTGCTCTATGTGTTTAGTAGCCATGGTGGAACCCCCTTTACATTTGTGTTTTAAGTGTGCTAATGTATCTATGCATTTTAAAGATCACGGTGTTTCACTTAAAAATGTAGCCCAAGATGATTCTTTAACAGAAGTTAACGAGGATAGCCCACCTTCCTCTCCCAATGTGTCGACACCAGTTACGCCCGCGCAAGCGATGCCTAGTACCTCTAGCGCATTGGCCTCTATTACATTACAACAATTAGCAGTCATGGATAATTCCCTTGCGGCATTTTTATCCAAACTGCCAGTTTTTCCTAAAAAGCGTGATAGCTCGGTTTTAAGAACAGTGTATGAGCAATCAGAAGCTTTGGAGGGTTTATCTGTTGTACCCTCACAACACTCCGAAGTGTCGGTGAGGGATGTGCTGTCCGAGGGAGAAATTTTTGATACAGGAAAGGTTTCTCAGCGGGCAGAATCAGATTCCTTAGCGTTTAAATTTAAGCTGGAACACCTCCGCGTGCTGCTTAAGGAGGTATTAGCTATGCTGGATGATTGCGACCCCATGGTGGTCCCAGAGAAATTGTGTAAAATGGACAAATACCTAGAAGTCCCTGTATACACTGATGCGTTTCCGATCCCGAAGAGGGTGGCGGATATTGTGGATAGGGAGTGGGAGAGACCAGGTGTACCCTTTGTTCCCCCCCCCCCCCCCTATATTTAAGAAAATGTTCCCTATAACTGATCCCAGGCGGGACGCATGGCAGACGGTCCCTAAGGTAGAGGGGGTAGTTTCAACACTAGCCAAGCGCACAACCATACCAATTGAAGACAGTTGTGCTTTCAAAGAAAATATTTGTTCAACAAGGTTTCCTTCTCCAACCTATTGCCTGCATTATTCCTGTGACTACTGCAGCGGCTTTCTGGTTTGAGGCGCTGGAGGAGTCGCTCCAGACGGAGACCTCATATGACGAAATTATGGATAGAATTAAGGCTCTAAAAACAGATGCCGCTTTGCAATTAGCTAAGTTAGCGGCGAAAAATTCTGGTTTTGCCATCATGGCGCGCAGAGCGCTCTGGCTTAAATCATGGTCGGCCGATGTGTCGTCTAAAACAAAGTTACTGAATATCCCTTTCAAGGGAAAGACCCTTTTCGGGCCCGAATTGAAAGAGATTATTTCGGATATCACTGCGGGAAAGGGCCATGCCCTCCCGCAAGATAGGCCTTTCAAGGCTAATTTTCGTTCCTTTCGCAACTTCAGGAGCGGTCCTGCTTCAACCTCTGCAACCACAGAGCAAGAGGGTAACTCTCCACAGCCCAAGGCAACCTGGAAGCCTTTGCAGGGCTGGAACAAGGGTAAACAGGCCAAGAAGCCTGCAGCTGCTACTAAGACAGCATGAAGGGGTAGCCCCCGATCCAGGACCGGATCTGGTAGGGGGCAGACTCTCTCTCTTTGCTCAGGCAAGAGATGTTCCCGATCCCTGGGCATTAGAGATAGTTGCTCAGGGATAGCTTCTAGAATTCAAGGACTCTCCTCCAAGGGGAAGGTGCCACATTTCTCGTCTGTCTACAGACCAGACAAAGAAAGAGGTGTTCTTACGCTGTGTAGAAGATCTAATCAAGATGGGAGTGATATGTCCAGTTCCAATTACAGAACAAGAACTGGGTTTTTACTCAAACCTGTTTCTGGTTCCCAAAAAGGAAGGAACTTTCAGACCAATCCTGGATCTAAAAATTCTAAACAAATTCCTCAGAGTTCCATCATTTAAGATGGAGACCATTCGGACAATCTTACCGATGATCCAGGAAGGTCAATATATGACTACCGTGGATCTAAAGGATGCGTACCTTCAAATTCCTATCCACAAAGATCACCATCAGTTCCTAAGGTTCGCTTTTCTGGACAAGCATTACCAATTCGTGGCCCTTCCCTTCGTGTTGGCCACCGCTCCCAGAATTTTCACAAAGGTGCTAGGGTCCCTTCTAGCGGTGCTAAGACCGCGGGGCATTGCAGTATCACCCTATCTGGACGACATCTTAAAGGGACATTAAACCCCAATTTTTTCTTTCATGATTTAGAAAGAGCATGCAGTTTTAAACAAATTTCTAATTTACTTCTATTATCTAATTTGCTTCATGCTCTTGATATTCTTTGCTGAAAAGCATATCTAGATAGGCTCAGTAGCTGCTGATTGGTTGCTGCACATAGATGCCTCATGTGATTGGCTCTCCCATGTGCATTGCTCTTTCTTCAGCAAAGGATATCTACAAAATTAAGCAAATTAGATAATAGAAGTAAATTGGAAAGTTGTTTAAAATTGTATTCTCTATCTGACTCATGAAAGAACAAATGTGGGTTTAGTGTCCCTTTAATACAGGCGTTGTCTTTTCCCAGAGCCAAGGCTCATACGGATATTGTTCTGGCCTTTCTAAGGTCTCACAGGTGGAAGGTGAACACCGAAAAAAGTTCTCTGTTCCCGCTCACATGGGTTCCCTTCCTGGGAACATTAATAGACTCGGTAGAAATGAAAATATTTCTGACGGAGGTCAGAAGGTTAAAGCTTCTAAGCACTTGCCGAGCTCTTCATTCCATTCCTCAGCCATCTGTAGCTCAGTGCATGGAGGTAATCGGATTAATGGTAGCAGCAATGGACGTAGTCCCTTTTGCTCTAATTCATCTCAGGCCACTGTAATTGTGCATGCTCAAACAGTGGAATGGGGATTATGCAGATTTGTCTCCTCAAATCCAACTGGACCAGAAGACCAGAGATTCACTTCTCTGGTGGTTGTCTCAGGATCACCTGTCTCAGGGAATGTGCTTCCGCAGACCGGAGTGGATCATCGTAACGACCGACGCCAGTCTGTTAGGCTGGGGCGCGGTATGGGGCTCCCTGAAAGCTCAGGGCCTATGGTCTCGGGAAGAGTCTCTTCTCCCGATAAACATTTTGGAGCTGAGAGCGATATTCAATACGCTCCAGGCTTGGCCTCAGCTAGCGGCGGCCAAGTTCATCAGATTTCAGTCGGACAACATCACGACTGTAGCATACATCAATCATCAGGGAGGAACAAAGAGTTCCTTAGCGATGAAGGAAGTAACCAAGATAATCAGGTGGGCGGAGGATCACTCTTGCCACCTATCTGCTATTCACATCCCAGGAGTAGACAACTGGGAGGCGGATTTCTTAAGTCGTCAGACTTTTCACCCGGGGGAGTGGGAACTCCACCCGGAGGTATTTGCTCAGCTGACTCAGCTTTGGGGCATTCCAGAGTTGGATCTGATGGCGTCCCGTCAGAACACCAAACTTCCTCTTTACGGATACAGGTCCAGGGACCCAAAGGCGGCATTTCCCCTTCTCCCTCGGCTGGTAGCCAGAATCAAACAGGAGAAGGCCTCGGTAATTCTGATAGCGCCTGCGTGGCCACGCAGGACTTGGTATGCAGACCTAGTGGACATGTCATCTGTTCCACCATGAACACTGCCAATGAGGCAGGACCTTCTAATACAGGGTCCATTCAAGCATCCAAATCTAGTTTCTCTGCAGCTGACTGCTTGGAGATTGAACGCTTAATTCTATCCAAGCGTGGGTTCTCTGAATCAGTCATAGATACTCTGAGCTAAGCTAGAAAACCTGTCACCAGGAAAATTTACCATAAGATATGGCGGAAATATCTTTGTTGGTGTGAGTCCAAGGGTTACTCGTGGAGTAAAATTAGGATTCCAAGGATATTGTCTTTTCTCCAAGAAGGATTGGAGAAAGGTTTATCAGCTAGTTCCTTAAAGGGGCAGATATCCGCTCTGTCTATCCTTTTACACAAGCGTCTGGCAGAAGTACCAGATGTTCAAGCGTTTGCACAGGCGTTAGAATCAAGCCTGTCTATAAACCTGTGTTCTTCAAGGGGTTCTGTTTGAACCTTTACATTCCATAGATATTAAGTTATTATCTTGGAAAGTTTTGTTTTTGGTAGCTATATCTTCTGCTCGAAGAGTTTCAGAATTGTCTGCTTTGCAGTGTAATTCACCCTATCTGGTGTTCCATGCAGATAAGGTAGTTTTGCGTACCAAACCTGGTTTTCTTCCTAAAGTTGTTTCTAATAAGAACATTAACCAGGAAATCATTGTTCCTTCCCTGTGTCCTAATCCAGCTTCTAAGAAGGAACGACTTTTACACAATCTTGATGTGGTTCGTGCTTTGAAATTCTATTTGTAAGCAACTAAGGATTTCAGACAAACATCTTCCTTGTTTGTTATTTATTCTGGTAAGAGGAGAGGTCAGAAAGCGACTGCTACCTCTCTTTCCTTTTGGCTGAAAAGCATCATCCGTTTGGCCTATGAGACTGCTGGCCAGCAGCCTTCTGAAAGAATTACTGCTCATTCTACCAGAGCAGTGGCTTCCACATGGGCTTTCAAAAATGAGGCTTCTGTTGAACAGATTTGTAAGGCAGCGACTTGGTCTTCACTGCATACTTTTGCCAAATTTTACAAATTCGATACTTTTGCTTCTTCGGAGGCTATTTTTGGGAGAAAGGTTTTGCAAGCAGTGGTGCCTTCCGTTTAGGTTACCTGTCTTGTTCCCTCCCTTCATCCGTGTCCTAAAGCTTTGGTATTGGTATCCCACAAGTAAGGATGAATCCGTGGACTGGATACACCTTGCAAGAGAAAACAGAATTTATGCTTACCTGATAAATTACTTTCTCTTGCAATGTACCAAGTCCACCTGGCAATTAAGTCAGGTTAAAATTTATTGTTTAAACTACAGTCACCACTGCACCCTATGGTTTCTCCTTTTTCTCCTAACCGTCGGTCAAATGACTGGGGGACGGATCCAGAGGGGGAGCTATATGGACAGCTCTGCTGTGTGTTCTCTTTGCCACTTCCTGTAGGGAATGAGAATATCCCACAAGTAAGGATGAATCCGTGGCCTGGATACACCGCAAGAGAAAGTAATTTATCAGGTAAGCATAAATTCTGTTTTCCTTATGGACATAGGAGAACACTAAGAAAGGAGTTGCATCTCCTGTATTCCGTGAGCCTGGGGACTTTATAATAATTACTTGAGGGATTTCTTTATTGGGAAGTGAATGTATTATTGTAGGGCACTGTGCACTATGGCTGAAAGATCCGTTATTAGAATAGTTTTCAGCTAGGGTGAGGCTGTCAGGGCGTTTATGCAGAACTCAAGGGGTTAAATCTGACATAGCTAAAAAAAAGTATGTTTATTCAGTGCAGAGGTACAAGGAGTTATCGGCGCTATACTTGTTATTGTGCCGCTCTTGCAGACTTTACATTCATACATTTAAACTTTATGGTGCAACAGTATGTTTTCACCCCGTTTACTTTCAGGGCTTTCGTCTCTCCTCATACACGCCACGTGACCACATGTGCGTCGGTCTCCTTCCGCTTTTACTTCAGCGGTTAGCTACGGATGTGGCATGTGTGTGGTACATTAGTATGGCTTTTGGAGAGATCTTGCAGTCAGATCATTGTGTTGTCATTCTGGGAGGTTTGCTAAGAGTTCACCCCAGTCACTGCTGGAGTGTATATATGGTGCCAGACATCTTTGCATGCTATTTCTGTGAGCTCATATAGGGAGTTTCTATCGGACCTCTAATCTTCCATTTTAAGTTATATCTGGTAACAAAGGTTTTGTCACGGCTTGTTCCATGTTTATTAGTTTATTTCTTCTGAGTAAAGTGTTTGTGGTACAACATTAAATAAATTGTACATATGTTTGTCACACATCTATGAAGATACAGCTGTGATTTAGTTGTGCACTTTAATCTCTCAGTAATGGCGGCGCCATTTTAAGTCGCCAATACTCTGACTTTTCCCGCCTCTACACTTTCTGCTGCGTAAGTATATGCAGCGACTGACAGATCTTCAGCTGTTGCACCTCCGTCTACAATCGACGAGAGGAGATGCTTGTTTTATGTCTTGAAACCTGACTCAGTATTAGTTTTTCTTTTACTGTGATACGGTTTTAAAGGTTAACTGTATCTGATACGCTAATTGCTGTCTGTTGTACATGATACAAGCTCCTTGATCACTACTTTAAAAGAGCTAGGAGTGAATAGAAGCTTTAACCATGGTTAAGGTGTTTGGTTGTTCACGGCTGCATCACAGCTTATGATATGTCCGCATTTCAGTCCCTGAGTTTCACGCCATATGTCCGTAGAGATCGTCGGGTCAACCTTCCGCCAGTGCCTGCGGCGGCGCTCTCTAATGGAGTACCGGCGTATATCTCTTCAGGGCATAATGTTATTTTCACATAAGCGGTACCTTATCCGCCACGGACTGTGATTTATTTATTTTTTAAAAGATCAGCTCCTACATGGAGTTTGTCTCTAGTGCGCTCATTTACTCTAGCGTTTCATATGGAGTCTATTAGGGGTATTCATGTTATACCGCCCTAATTTTCTTTAATAATTTATTTACACAGTCGTATTATTCCCTTTCCATTATGTAATGGAAAGATTGCACTCTTATAATTTATAAGGATTGGACAGGGGGCTGAATGTCTTGCTCCAGTCCTTATTAACCCCTTAATGACCACAGCACTTTTCCATTTTCTGTCCGTTTGGGACCAAGGCTATTTTTACATTTTTGCAGTGTTTGTGTTTAGCTGTAATTTTCCTCTTACTCATTTACTGTACCCACACATATTATATACCGTTTTTCTCGCCATTAAATGGACTTTCTAAAGATACCATTATTTTCATCATATCTTATAATTTACTATAAAAAAATTATAAAATATGAGGAAAAATTGAAAAAAATACACTTTTTCTAACTTTGACCCCCAAAATCTGTTACATATCTACAACCACCCAAAAACACCTATGCTAAATAGTTTCTAAATTTTGACCTGAGTTTAGAAATACCCAAATGTTTACATGTTCTTTGCTTTTTTTGCAAGTTATAGGGCCATAAATACAAATAGCACTTTGCTATTTCCAAACCATTTTTTTTTTTTCAAAATTAGCGCTAGTTACATTAGAACACTGATATCTTTCAGTAATCTCTGAATATCCATTGACATGTATATATTTTTTTTTAGTAGACAACCCAAAGTATTGATTTAGGCCCATTTTGGTATATTTCATGCCACCATTTCACCGCCAAATGCGATCAAATAAAAAAAATTGTTCACTTTTTCACAAATTTTTTCACAAACTTTAGGTTTCTCACTGAAATTATTTACAAACAGCTTGTGCAATTATGGCACAAATGGTTGTAAATTCTTCTCTGGGATCCCCTTTGTTCAGAAATAGCAGACTTATATGGCTTTGGTGTTGCTTTTTGGTAATTAGAATGCCACTAAATGCCACTGCGCACCACACGTGTATTATGCCCAGCAGTGAAGGGGTTAATTAGGGAGCATGTAGGGAGCTTTTTGGGGTAATTTTAGCTTTAGTGTAGTGTAGCAGACAACCCCAAGTATTGATCTAGGCCCATTTTGGTATATTTCATGCCACCATTTCACCGCCAAATGCGATCAAATTAAAAAAAACGTTAAATTTTTCACAATTTTAGGTTTCTCACTGAAATCATTTACAAACAGCTTGTGCAGTTATGGCACAAATGGTTGTAAATGCTTCTCTGGGATCCCCTTTGTTCAGAAATAGCAGACATATATGGCGTTGGCGTTGCTTTTTGGTATTTAGAAGGCCGCTAAATGCTGCTGCGCATCACACGTGTATTATGGCTAGCAGTGAAGGGGTTAATTAGGTAGCTTGTAGGGAGCTTGCAGGGTTAATATCACATTTAGTGTAGAGCTCAGCCTCCCACCTGAAACATCAGACCCCCTGATCCCTCCCAAGCAGCTCTCTTTTCTCCCCCACCCCACAATTGTCCCCGCCATCTTAAGTACTGGCAGAAAGTCTGCCAGTACTAAAATAAAAGCTATATTTGTTTTTGTTTTTTTTTTTTTAAAAAAAAAGCATATTTACATATGCTGCTGTGTACTATCCCCCCCTTAGCCCCCAACCTCACTGATTCCCCCCCCCCCCCCCAAACAGCTCTATAACCCTCCCACTCTAACTTAATCTGCTCCATCTTGGGTACTGGCAGCTGTCTGCCAGTACCCAGTTTAGAAGAAAACATGTTTTTTTTTTAATTTTTATTAAAATTTTCTGTAGTGTAGCTTCCCCCCACACAAAACCAACCCCCCACCCCTCCACGATCTCTTTTTGTGCTTTTGCACAAACAAGATTTGGGCATTTTTTCCTAAAAATATTTTCCGTAGTGTAGCGGTTCCCACCCGCTCTCGCCCCGTGCACAGAGTGGCTCTCTCTGCATCGGATGGCCATGTAAGGTTATTGCAGGATGCCTCCATATCAAGGCATCACTGCAATAACCGGAAAGCAGCTGGAAGCGAGCAGGATCGCTTCCAGCTGCTTTCCACACCGAGGACATGCAGGGTACGTCCTCAGGCGTTAACTACCTTTTTTTTGAGGACGTACCCTGCACGTCCTCGGTCATTAAGGGGTTAAATTTAGGTAACATTATTCATGTTACTAAGGGTTTATCGCCATCTTGTGGCAGTTTAATGTAAGATGCCATTTCTTACTTAGCAAATGTTTTTCCCTTAGTTTTTCATGCTGCCTTTCTCTATATGAAGTAAAATATTTGGGCTTTACTTTACAATCCCTTTGATAATAAGGAGATATCTTGCCTTTTTCTAGCAGCATTCCTTAGTATGAAGCAAATTTTTGCTAATCATATTTAAGGACTTAGGACTCTTATCTATTACATTGTTTGTCCCTAGTTTAGTATGGGGACTCAAGTATTACTCTATCTCACATTGAGGTGATTTCTTCTGTCTGAGACATCATGCCTTGTCCCATATAACAAATTTGTATATTCCATAGTGATCTGTCACTATGATGTTGGTCACCTTGTTCTATGTACATAGGCGCAATAATATTTCTACTTCATATTGAGAGGTTTTTTATCCAATGTCTATGAAATCATCCTTTCTGAAACAGGCTGAACTGTCTATGACTTTGAGTTCTATCCTATATATTGTATGTGTGTGTGTTTGTATGTATATATATGTGTATATATATATATATATATATATATATATATACAAATTTTTGGGGAGTAGGATAATATAATTTATAGAAGATGCACATGGGTGCAGACCCTGATGCACATATAAATTCACTATTTCAATAGAGAGAGACACGGAGAGGACACAGTAGTGTCCTCTCTAAAGAAAGACAGGGATTTCAGCACTCCAAAAAATGTTTACTCTTTAATAAGAGGTATAAAGTATTCAATTTATAAATGTAAAAAATGGTGCTCCCCAGCGCAACCTGATCAGTGGCCGGGCCCCCTAAATCAAACCACACATAGATAGTTAATAAATGAATTTTATTACAAGTGCGAATAAAGATCAAGTGTTTCAAAATGTAAAAAACACATAGAAAAAGCTGGCCAGCTCACATTGGTTGCTAACAATGCAATAATAATAACCTTAAATATAGTTATAGCGAAGTTATTTGGCAACACCCCAAGCCAGTGGGTAGCCCTGTGATAACACAGGAATCTGCTACCATGGATATAGGAGGGGATCCATGCGAAATAACTAAGAAGACAGCAACAAGTATTGGCAACACCTCTCTCAGAGGATAACCCAAACTGATTGGAAATATGTTATCATGAGGTAAGTACCTGAGGATCTATGCCTAATACTTCTAAATATAAGCAAAAAGTTATATGCAAGTTGTTATAACATATAAGGCTTATTTTTACACTTTCGTACTAATGGACAACACCCTTACCAGAGGATAGCACCAATATGATAAAAGGTTACAGCTATCATAGTACACCATATACGGGATCTATGTCCATAAAATACTACTAGCGTAATCACAGCAAATATGAACCATAAACATAAGATGTATCAAGCAGGCAAAAAAAGGGGAACATATTAGAGAGATACTTATATTTCATTGCAACATGTAGTAAAAAATGTTGCAAACAGAGATCACTCTGTTACTTGGTTTCCTAAGGAGTGTGTTCCATTTAGAAAGTTAGACTCGATAGTCCAAAGATACTTATCAAATGACTCCTGGATATTCGGTTCTCCGTTACGTCCTTATATCATAGCCTGATCTGGATACAACAGCTTACTTCTTATGGGGATTCCCGGACTGTATTTCCAGCTAATATGGTTCCAAAGCTGTGTTTAACATTTGCATCGAGCAAACACGTGAAGCTTGATTCCCAGCTGTGCGATAGTAACGTTCCATGCCAACGGCCGTTTCACCCCCCACGTGACTTAGACGTCATTGGGGCTTCCTCAGGGCATATAATTCAAAGTCCCATACTCGTTCTATTTAAATTCAGCCCTTCTCCTGGATGGGTGAAAATATTTAGCGATAATTAGCACAACATATGTTTATATGCTGCACGCAATAAAAGAAAAAACAAACAAAATAAACTTATAATCTAAAGCATGTTAATTCAGTATTTGCAATTACTCCAAGGTTGTATTCACATCACTTGTCTAAGAGTAGCAACAATAATATTAGCACTTGCCTAATATTTAAGCTTTTTTTTAAAAAGCCGTTTTGTTCCGCCTCAAGTACAGCGGATGCAGTAAAGGACGAGCATTTGGGAAAACTCACATATTACCACAGTCCCCAATATAGTAACAATTGGAACTATAGAGTCCATGTAAAAGGTATACTTTTTCAGCTTGTTATTATGTATTGAAGACAATATTCATATTAGGGTGGATAAAGGAGTGAAAGTTAATTATTTGCACATTGCTAGAAGAAAGGTTAGTTATTTACACATTGCTGCAGAAAAATAAATAGACAGTAGGAGAATGACCCACAGTTATTCATTCAATTCTTACAGTTTTAAGTGAATTATAAGATTAGATAATATTAACCCCTTAAGGACCAGCGACGTACCCTGTATGTCGCTGGCCTTTTTTTGGGACTTGATTGTTTTATAGCACGGTGTTGCCACCAGCGTTGAGACTGCTCTATTCCACAAAGCTGGCTGGAGGGAGTGCATTAATAGTGTGTTCTTGCTAGACTTGTGCTATTATGTCCTGAAAAAGCCCTTAACGACCAGTGACATACAGAGTACATTGTGGTCATTAAGGGGTTAAAGAAAAGGGGCAAAGTCTAATTTTTCGTTTAGTCCTTTTGGTGATAAAGTTTTTAATCTATATATCCAAGCTACCTCTTTTCTAAGTAATAGATTGTCTATATCACCACCTCTACCATGAAGAGAGCATTTCTCAATGCCTATTACTTTGAGGTCATCCACTGAACAATTGTGACAGAGTTTAAAATGTAGAGCTATATTACTATTAATATTTCCTGCCTTTGCATTAGCAATATCATTGCGATGTTCTGTGACTCTATCTTTCAAGATTCTCTTAGTTTTTCCTGTATAGTAAAGGGGGCACGGGCAATACAGTAGATACATTACATTGTCAGATTTGCAATTTATAAATTGTCTAATCTCATATATTTCTCTTGTTAAGTGTATCCAGTCCACGGATCATCCATTACTTATGGGATATTAACTCCTCCCCAACAGGAAGTGCAAGAGGATTCACCCAGCAGAGCTGCTATATAGCTCCTCCCCTAACTGCCATTACCAGTCATTCTCTTGCACCCAACGAATAGATAGGATGTGTGAGAGGACTGTGGTGATTATACTTAGTTTCATACCTTCAATCAAAAGTTTGTTATTTTATAATAGCACCAGAGTGTTATTCCTTCTCTGGTAGAATTTGAAGAAGAATCTACCTGAGTTTTTCTATGATTTTAGCCGGAGTAGTTAAGATCATATTGCTGTTTCTCGGCCATCTGAGGAGAGGTAAACTTCAGATCAGGGGACAGCGGGCAGATTAATCTGCAAAGAGGTATGTAGCAGCTTATTATTTTCTGACAATGGAATTGATGAGAAAATTCTGCCATACCGATATAATGTAAACTCAGCCTTAAATGCAGTAGCAGCAACTGGTATCAGGCTGTCATGTATGTATATTTTACACTTCAGTATTCTGGGGAATGGCACTTCACTGGAATTATACTGTATGCATAAAACTTTAGCCTAATTTGCAGGGACTAGCAACAGGCTTTTTAATAACACTCAATTTATTAATGTTAAACGTTTTTTGCTGGCATGTAAAATCGTTTAATTTTCTGAGGTACTGGGTGAAAAAATGTTTTGGGCACTATTTTTTTCCACTTGGCAGTCGTTTTATTTAATTTATGACAGTTTACTGATCTCTCTCACTGTTATGTGTGAGGGGGAGGGGCCTTTTTTGGCGCTTTTAGGGTTAGTTATCCTTTGCTAATGGGAGCAATCCTTTGCTAAAATTGTGTTTTTTACAAAGATTTGATGCTATAACTTTTCAGTTTATTAATTTTCAACTGTCATAACTTTTTCTGTGCTTCTTATAGGCACAGTACGTTTTCATATTATAGTAAATTACTTGAAAAGTATTTCCAAGTTGCTAGTTTATTTGCTAGTGTGTTAAACATGTCTGATTCAGAGGAAGATATCTGTGCTATATGTGCTAAAGCCAAAGTGGAGCCCAATAGAAATTTATGTACTAACTGTATTGATGCTACTTTAAATAAAAGTCAATCTGTACAAATTGAACATATTTCACCAAACAACGAGGGGAGAGTTATGCCGACTAACTCGCCTCACGTGTCAGTACCTGCATCTCCCGCTCGGGAGGTGCGTGATATTGTAGCGCCGAGTACATCTGGGCGGCCATTACAAATCACATTACAGGATATGGCTACTGTTATGACTGAAGTTTTGGCTAAATTACCAGAACTAAGAGGTAAGCGTGATCACTCTGGGGTGAGAACAGAGTGCGCTGATAATATTAGGGCCATGTCAGACACTGCGTCACAATTTGCAGAACATGAGGACGGAGAGCTTCATTCTGCGGGTGACGGTTCTGATCCAAACAAACTGGATTCAGATATTTCAAATTTTAAATTTAAGCTGGAAAACCTCCGTGTATTACTAGGGGAGGTGTTAGCGGCTCTGAATGATTGTAACACAGTTGCAATACCAGAGAAAATGTGTAGGTTGGATAAATATTTTGCGGTACCGGCGAGTACTGACGTTTTTCCTATACCTAAGAGACTTACTGAAATTGTTACTAAGGAGTGGGATAGACCCGGTGTGCCGTTCTCACCCCCTCCGATATTTAGAAAGATGTTTCCAATAGACGCCACCACACGGGACTTATGGCAAACGGTCCCTAAGGTGGAGGGAGCAGTTTCTACTTTAGCTAAGCGTACCACTATCCCGGTGGAGGATAGCTGTGCCTTTTCAGATCCAATGGATAAAAAGTTAGAGGGTTACCTTAAGAAAATGTTTGTTCAACAAGGTTTTATATTGCAACCTCTTGCATGCATTGCGCCTGTCACGGCTGCAGCAGCATTTTGGTTTGAGTCTCTGGAAGAGACACTTGAATCAGCTCCATTAGATGAGATTACACACAAGCTTAAAGCCCTTAAGTTAGCTAACTCATTTATTTCAGATGCCGTAGTACATTTAACTAAACTTACGGCTAAGAATTCCGGATTCGCCATTCAGGCATGCAGAGCACTGTGGCTAAAATCCTGGTCAGCTGACGTTACATCTAAATTGCTTAATATACCTTTCAAAGGGCAGACCTTATTCGGGCCCGGGTTGAAAGAAATTATCGCTGACATTACAGGAGGTAAAGGCCATGCCCTGCCTCAAGACAGAGCCAAACCTAAGGCTAGACAGTCTAATTTTCGTTCCTTTCGTAATTTCAAAGCAGGAGCAGCATCAACTTCCTCTGCACCAAAACAGGAAGGAGCTGTTGCTCGCTACAGACAAGGCTGGAGACCTAACCAGTCCTGGAACAAGGGCAAGCAGGCCAGGAAACCTGCTGCTGCCCCTAAGACAGCATGAATCGAGGGCCCCTGATCCGGGAACGGATCTAGTGGGGGGCAGGCTTTCTCTCTTCGCCCAGGCTTGGGCAAGAGATGTCCAGGATCCCTGGGCGTTAGAGATCATATCTCAGGGATACCTTCTAGACTTCAAATTCTCTCCCCCAAGAGGGAGATTTCATCTGTCAAGGTTGTCAACAAACCAAATAAAGAAAGAGGCGTTTCTACGCTGCGTACAAGATCTTTTATTAATGGGAGTGATCCATCCGGTTCCGCGGTCGGAACAAGGACAAGGGTTTTACTCAAATCTGTTTGTGGTTCCCAAAAAAGAGGGAACTTTCAGGCCAATCTTGGATTTAAAGATCCTAAACAAATTCCTAAGAGTTCCATCGTTCAAAATGGAAACTATTCGGACAATTTTACCCATGATCCAAAAGGGTCAGTACATGACCACAGTGGATTTAAAGGATGCTTACCTTCACATACCGATTCACAAAGATCATTACCGGTATCTAAGGTTTGCCTTTCTAGACAGGCATTACCAGTTTGTAGCTCTTCCATTCGGATTGGCTACGGCTCCGAGAATCTTCACAAAGGTTCTGGGTGCTCTTCTGGCGGTACTAAGACCGCGAGGAATTGCAGTAGCTCCGTACCTAGACGACATTCTGATACAAGCTTCAAGCTTTCAAACTGCCAAGTCTCATACAGAGTTAGTACTGGCATTTCTAAGGTCGCATGGATGGAAGGTGAACGAAAAGAAGAGTTCTCTCTTTCCACTCACAAGAGTTCCCTTCTTGGGGACTCTTATAGATTCTGTAGAAATGAAGATTTACCTGACAGAAGACAGGTTAACAAAGCTTCAAAATGCATGCCGTGTCCTTCATTCCATTCAACACCCGTCAGTAGCTCAATGCATGGAGGTGATCGGCTTAATGGTAGCAGCAATGGACATAGTACCCTTTGCACGCCTACATCTCAGACCGCTGCAATTGTGCATGCTAAGTCAGTGGAATGGGGATTACTCAGACTTGTCCCCTACTCTGAATCTGGATCAAGAGACCAGAAATTCTCTTCTATGGTGGCTTTCTCTGCCACATCTGTCCAGGGGGATGCCATTCAGCAGGCCGGACTGGACAATTGTAACAACAGACGCCAGCCTACTAGGTTGGGGCGCTGTCTGGAATTCTCTGAAGGCTCAGGGACAATGGAATCAGGAGGAGAGTCTCCTACCAATAAACATTCTGGAATTGAGAGCAGTTCTCAATGCCCTTCTGGCTTGGCCCCAGTTAACAACTCGGGGGTTCATCAGGTTTCAGTCGGACAACATCACGACTGTAGCTTACATCAACCATCAGGGAGGGACAAGAAGCTCCCTAGCAATGATGGAAGTATCAAAGATAATTCGCTGGGCAGAGTCTCACTCTTGCCACCTGTCAGCAATCCACATCCCGGGAGTGGAGAACTGGGAGGCGGATTTCTTAAGTCGTCAGACTTTTCATCCGGGGGAGTGGGAACTTCATCCGGAGGTCTTTGCCCAAATACTTCGACGTTGGGGCAAACCAGAGATAGATCTCATGGCGTCTCGACAGAACACCAAGATTCCTCGTTACGGGTCCAGATCCAGGGATCCGGGAGCGGTTCTGATAGATGCTTTGACAGCACCTTGGACCTTCGGGATGGCTTATGTGTTTCCACCCTTCCCGATGCTTCCTCGATTGATTGCCAGAATCAAACAGGAGAGAGCATCAGTGATTCTAATAGCGCCTGCATGGCCACGCAGGACTTGGTATGCAGATCTAGTGGACATGTCATCCTGTTCACCTTGGTTGCTACCTCTGAAACAGGACCTTCTGATCCAGGGTCCCTTCAAACATCAAAATCTAATTTCTCTGAAGCTGACTGCTTGGAAATTGAACGCTTGATTTTATCAAAACGTGGTTTTTCTGAGTCAGTTATTGATACCTTAATACAGGCTAGGAAGCCTGTTACCAGAAAGATTTACCATAAAATATGGCGCAAATACTTATATTGGTGCGAATCCAAGAGTTACTCATGGAGTAAGGTTAGGATTCCGAGGATATTGTCTTTTCTACAAGAAGGTTTAGAAAAGGGTTTATCCGCTAGTTCCTTAAAGGGACAGATTTCAGCTCTGTCCATTCTTTTACACAAACGTCTGTCAGAAGTTCCGGACGTTCAAGCTTTTTGTCAGGCTTTAGCTAGGATCAAGCCTGTGTTTAAAACTGTTGCTCCACCATGGAGTTTGAACTTAGTTCTTAATGTTTTACAGGGGGTTCCGTTTGAACCCCTTCATTCCATTGATATCAAGTTGTTATCTTGGAAAGTTCTGTTTTTAATGGCGATTTCCTCGGCTCGAAGAGTCTCTGAGTTATCTGCCTTACATTGTGATTCTCCTTATCTGATTTTTCATTCAGACAAGGTAGTTCTGCGTACTAAACCTGGGTTCCTACCTAAGGTGGTCACTAACAGGAATATCAATCAAGAGATTGTGGTTCCATCTTTGTGTCCTAATCCTTCTTCGAAAAAGGAACGTCTGCTACACAATCTAGATGTAGTCCGTGCCCTAAAATTTTATCTACAGGCAACTAAGGATTTTCGACAAACGTCTTCCCTGTTTGTCGTTTATTCTGGTCAGAGGAGAGGTCAAAAAGCTTCGGCTACCTCTCTCTCCTTTTGGCTTCGTAGCATAATACGGTTAGCCTATGAGACTGCTGGACAGCAGCCTCCTGAAAGAATTACAGCACATTCTACTAGAGCTGTGGCTTCCACTTGGGCCTTTAAGAATGAGGCTTCTGTTGAACAGATTTGCAAGGCTGCAACTTGGTCTTCTCTTCATACTTTTTCCAAATTTTACAAATTTGACACTTTTGCTTCTTCGGAGGCTGTTTTTGGGAGAAAGGTTCTTCAGGCAGTGGTTCCTTCCGTATAAAGAGCCTGCCTGTCCCTCCCGTCATCCGTGTACTTTAGCTTTGGTATTGGTATCCCATAAGTAATGGATGATCCGTGGACTGGATACACTTAACAAGAGAAAACATAATTTATGCTTACCTGATAAATTTATTTCTCTTGTAGTGTATCCAGTCCACGGCCCGCCCTGTCACTTTAAGGCAGGTAATTTTTCCATTAAACTACAGTCACCACTGCACCCTATGGTTTTCCTTTCTCTGCATGTTTTCGGTCGAATGACTGGTAATGGCAGTTAGGGGAGGAGCTATATAGCAGCTCTGCTGGGTGAATCCTCTTGCACTTCCTGTTGGGGAGGAGTTAATATCCCATAAGTAATGGATGATCCGTGGACTGGATACACTACAAGAGAAATAAATTTATCAGGTAAGCATAAATTATGTTTTTATCACCAGTACTGAATTGTTTGGTTTTAACCAAAAATTTACAAAATACGCAATTGCCACATTGAAAACAACCTTGTAATTTTTGTCGTTTTTCTAGCCAATTTTGTGCTTTTGGATTGCGTGAAAAATCACTTTTTACTAATCTGTCTTTTAGATTAGGGGCCCTACGTGCTACCAGAGATGGGAAGTCACCTACAACACTTTTAATGCTTTCATCTGAGAGCAAAAATTGCCATTTGCTTTTTAGAATATTGCGGACTTGATTCCAGTGACCATTATATTCTGTAATGAACCTCACTCTATTATCTGTTTTTTTTCTCCCACAATAGGGAGTCTATATCAGTTTTAAGTGCCTGATTCATTGCATATTTTACATTACGATTAGAATATCCTCTTGTTTTAAACCGATTTGCCATTTCTTCTGCATGTGTCTTGTATTTAGTCTTACTGGAGCAGTTCCTCCGAAGTCTGAGGAACTGCCCAGTAGGTATTCCTCTAATCAGGGATGGTGGATGGTGACTAGACGCCTGCAACAATGTATTTTTTGCAGTACTTTTTCTATATATTTCTGTGGTGAGTTTATTTCCTTCTTTTTGGATTATGATATCTAAAAAAGGTAGTTTTGAAGCACTATATTCATAGGTAAGAAATAGATTTAAATTGTTATTATTTAAGTTAGAGACAAATTCTTTTAAAGTTGTCACAGAGCCTTTCCACAGTATGAATATGTCGTCCACATAGCGACGCCACATCAATACTGAGGAGTTTATTACTTCATTATATTCCTCAAAGACGACAAGAAGCTCCCATAAGCCTAGATAAAGGCATGCATATGAGGGGGCACAAGTTGCCCCCATCGCTGTACCTCTAATTTGTCTGTAGAACTTATTGTCGAATTTGAAAATATTATTTTCCAAAATAAATTTTAGCAAATCAGTGACAAATTTACTGTGTTTTTCGAAATGAATGCCTCTAGATTCAAGGAAGTGTTGGGCTGCTTCAATTCCTAGGGAGTGAGGAATGGAGGAATAGAGGGCTTCCACATCTAATGACACTAGTAGAGTGTCCTCCTCCACTTCTATCCCATCTAACTGCCTTAACAGGTCAGTAGTATCTAATACAAACGTAGGCAGGGAAGAAACAAAGGGTTTAAGGTTGTTATCCACATAGTTACCAATATGTTCAGTGACACTACCGATCCCCGAAATTATAGGACGTCCAGGAGGGTCCTGCATATTTTTATGTAATTTGGGAATACAATAAAAAACTGGTATTTTGGGAAATTTCACATATAAATAATCACATTCTTTCTTACTAATAACTCCATCTTTTCTTGCTTTATTGAGTATATGTAGTAGTTCACCTTGTATCTTGTTAATAGGATTCTCTTTCACTAGTTCGTATTGATCTTTGTTATTTAATTGTCGTTTAACCTCTAAAGCATAATTTGTCTCATTCATAATAACTAAATTTCCGCCCTTATCGGCCTGCTTTATGATGATACCAGGGGTATTCATATGTTCTTGTAGGGCAATTCTTTCCTGCCTAGATAGATTATCATTGATTATTTTATTGATTGGTAATTTCTCAATTTCTTTTTCGACTTCTTTAACAAAGAGGTTAACTGCTGGTACTAGGGATAGGGGTGGCATATAATTTGACTTTGGTCTAAATTTAGATGTTGGACAAACCATGCCTTGTGCAGGATGTATTTTGGTTTTTAATTCTGCTGTAGTATCACTAGGGAATTCTTCTATTTCACCCTCTCTAATAATATTTTCCAAGATCATGAGGGTATCTTTATCTTCCTCAGTGATATTAATCTGCTCTGGTCTGTCTAAATATTTATTTTTATTTTTAGACATAACTTGTGAAAGAACAATTTTTCTGGCGAATAGATGTAAATCTTTTACTACAGTGAACTTGTCCAAACTTCTTGCTGGACAAAATGAAAGACCTTTTTTTAACAAGCTGATGTGTGCTTGATTCAAAGGAAATTTGGACAAGTTCACCATTTGTAGTTCATCTTTGACTATTGGGGTATCTAATATCCCCCCCGATAGTCCCTTCTTGTTCTCATCCTGGGTTCTAATGGGCCCCGTCCCCCTCTTGTTCTCCATATATCTGCTCCTTATCTGACGATGGCCCCCTCTGTTCAAATTCATGGCTTGATCCATTTGAGAATCTATTCCTTTGTCTCTTTCTACCTCCTCTTCTCCTTGTTTTTTTGCAGTATTCCTTACTCCATTTTTTTACTCGTTTTTTGTATGATCTGTTTCTATATCCGACCCATCTGTTCCTGAGTCATAAGAACCCCTATTCATGAAAAAAAAAAAAGCTTAAATATTAGGCAAGTGCTAATATTATTGTTGCTACTCTTAGACAAGTGTTGTGAATACAACCTTGGAGTAATTGCAAATACTGAATTAACATGCTTTAGATTATAAGTTTATTTTGTTTGTTTTTTCTTTTATTGCGTGCAGCATATAAACATATGTTGTGCTAATTATCGCTAAATATTTTCACCAATCCAGGAGAAGGGCTGAATTTAAATAGAACGAGTATGGGACTTTGAATTATACGCCCTGAGGAAGCCCCAATGACGTCTAAGTCACGTGGGGGGTGAAACGGCCGTTGGCGTGGAACGTCACTATCGCACAGCTGGGAATCAAGCTTCACTTGTTTGCTCGATGCAAATGTTAAACACAGCTTTGGAACCATATTAGCTGGAAATACAGTCCGGGAATCCCCATAAGAAGCAAGTTGTTGTATCCAGATCAGGCTATGATATAAGGACGTAACGGAGAACTGAATATCCAGGAGTCATTTGATAAGTATCTTTGGACTATCGAGTCTAACTTTCTAAATGGAACACACTCCTTAGGAAACCAAGTAACAGAGTGATCTCTGTTTGCAACATTTTTTACTACATGTTGCAATGAAATATAAGTATCTCTCTAATATGTTCCCCTTTTTTTGCCTGCTTGATACATCTTATGTTTATGGTTCATATTTGCTGTGATTACGCTAGTAGTATTTTATGGACATAGATCCCGTATATGGTGTACTATGATAGCTGTAACCTTTTATCATATTGGTGCTATCCTCTGGTAAGGGTGTTGTCCATTAGTACGAAAGTGTAAAAATAAGCCTTATATGTTATAACAACTTGCATATAACTTTTTGCTTATATTTAGAAGTATTAGGCATAGATCCTCAGGTACTTACCTCATGATAACATATTTCCAATCAGTTTGGGTTATCCTCTGAGAGAGGTGTTGCCAATACTTGTTGCTGTCTTCTTAGTTATTTCGCATGGATCCCCTCCTATATCCATGGTAGCAGATTCCTGTGTTATCACAGGGCTACCCACTGGCTTGGGGTGTTGCCAAATAACTTCGCTATAACTATATTTAAGGTTATTATTATTGCATTGTTAGCAACCAATGTGAGCTGGCCAGCTTTTTCTATGTGTTTTTTACATTTTGAAACACTTGATCTTTATTCGCACTTGTAATAAAATTCATTTATTAACTATCTGTGTGGTTTGATTTAGGGGGCCCGGCCGCTGATCAGGTTGCGCTGGGGTGGGGAGCACCATTTTTTACATTTATAAATTGAATACTTTATACCTCTTATTAAAGAGTAAACATTTTTTGGAGTGCTGAAATCCCTGTCTTTCTTTGGAGAGGACACTACTGTGTCCTCTCCGTGTCTCTCTCTATTGAAATAGTGAATTTATATGTGCATCAGGGTCTGCACCCATGTGTATCTTCTATAAATTATATTATCCTACTCCCCAAAAATTTGTATATATTTCTGTAATTTGTCTAGATCCTACTTGGTGGATACCATTTGGATCTTTTTCTAAATTGGGTTGAGCAGGAAATAACTAGTATATTAATACAAATATTACATAACTATATTGGTGTTTCCTATCTCTAGTGTGTTGTTTGTTCGGCGGAGGGGTCCCCGGTCACAGCCACATAATAAATTTCATCTCTTATAATATTTTTGTCCGCCACCAGTATGGCGTTTGTAGTGTTGGACGAGCAGTGGGAAGCAGAACTGGGGGAAACACTTCATGAAAATGCAAATGTAGATGGTGAGGTAGTCATGAATATATACGGAGCTTTTAAAAAATATCGAAATTTACTATCAAAACAGGTTAATTAGGTGCTGAAAAATATAGTCTGGAGAACTACATTGAATTAAAAATTATACCTAGAGGACTCCGCTTGCATTTAGACCCAGGGTCAAATCTCAGAGAGGATGAGGATGGAGATAGCTTTATGGAGGAGTGGCACGTAAGTCTAACTAATTGTTCCCTAGATCTAATGCAGAAAATGGTAAATAAAAACAAAAATAAGCTGGAAAAAATTAAAACTGAGCTTGATGAAACTTTGAAAGTATTAAATGATTTTGAATCAGACCAAAAATTTGGTAAATTAAATGACGAGACAAAAGAAATAATTTCAAAGTTACAACAAGAAATTAAAGTAAGAAAAAGACGCAAACTAGCTAGAGACAGGAACGATTACAAAAAGAATCAGGTGTACACATTTCATGAATAGGGGTTCCTATGACTCAGGAACAGATGGGTCGGATATAGAAACAGATCATACAAAAAAACGAGTCAAAAAATGGAGTAAGGAATACTGCAAAAAAACAAGAAGAGGAGGTAGAAAGAGACAAAGGAACAGATTCTCAAATGGATCAAGCCATGAATTTGAACAGAGGGGGCCATCGTCAGATAAGGAGCAGATATATGGAGAACAAGAGGGGGACGGGGCCCATTAGAACCCAGGATGAGAACGAGAAGGGACTATCGGGGGGGATATTAGATACCCCAATAGTCAAAGATGAACTACAAATGGTGAACTTGTCCAAATTTCCTTTGAATCAAGCACACATCAGCTTGTTAAAAAAAGGTCTTTCATTTTGTCCAGCAAGAAGTTTGGACAAGTTCACTGTAGTAAAAGATTTACATCTATTTGCCAGAAAAATTGTTCTTTCACAAGTTATGTCTAAAAATAAAAATAAATATTTAGACAGACCAGAGCAGATTAATATCACTGAGGAAGATAAAGATACCCTCATGATCTTGGAAAATATTATTAGAGAGGGTGAAATAGAAGAATTCCCTAGTGATATTACAGCAGAATTAAAAACCAAAATACATCCTGCACAAGGCATGGTTTGTCCAACATCTAAATTTAGACCAAAGTCAAATTATATGCCACCCCTATCCCTAGTACCAGCAGTTAACCTCTTTGTTAAAGAAGTCGCAAAAGAAATTGAGAAATTAGCAATCAATAAAATAATCGATGATAATCTATCTAGGCAGTAAAGAATTGCCCTACAAGAACTTATGAATACCCCTGGTATCATCATAAAGCAGGCCGATAAGGGCGGAAATTTAGTTATTATGAATGAGACAAATTATGCTTTAGAGGTTAAACGACAATTAAATAACAAAGATCAATACGAACTAGTGAAAGAGAATCCTATTAACAAGATACAAGGTGAACTACTACATATTCTCAATAAAGCAAGAAAAGATGGAGTTATTAGTAAGAAAGAATGTGATTATTTATATGTGAAATTTCCCAAAATACCAGTTTTTTATTGTATCCCCAAATTACATAAAAATATGCAGGACCCTCCTGGACGTCCTATAATTTCGGGGATCGGTAGTGTCACTGAACATATTGGTAATTATGTGGATAACTACCTTAAACCCTTTGTTTCTTCCCTGCCTACGTTTGTATTAGATACTACTGACCTGTTAAGGCAGTTAGATGGGATAGAAGTGGAGGAGGACACTCTACTAGTGTCATTAGATGTGGAAGCCCTCTATTCCTCCATTCCTCACTCCCTAGGAATTGAAGCAGCCCAACACTTCCTTGAATCTAGAGGCATTCATTTCGAAAAACACAGTAAATTTGTCACTGATTTGCAAAAATTTATTTTGGAAAATAATGTTTTCAAATTCGACAATAAGTTCTACAGACAAATTAGAGGTACAGCGATGGGGGCAACTTGTGCCCCCTCATATGCATGCCTTTATCTAGGCTTATGGGAGCTTCTTGTCGTCTTTGAGGAATATAATGAAGTAATAAACTCCTCAGTATTGATGTGGCGTCGCTATGTGGACGACATATTTATACTGTGGAAAGGCTCTGTGACAACTTTAAAAGAATTTGTCTCTAACTTAAATAATAACAATTTAAATCTATTTCTTACCTATGAATATAGTGCTTCAAAACTACCTTTTTTAGATATCATAATCCAAAAAGAAGGAAATAAACTCACCACAGAAATATATAGAAAAAGTACTGCAAAAAATACATTGTTGCAGGCGTCTAGTCACCATCCACCATCCCTGATTAGAGGAATACCTACTGGGCAGTTCCTCAGACTTCGGAGGAACTGCTCCAGTAAGACTAAATACAAGACACATGCAGAAGAAATGGCAAATCGGTTTAAAACAAGAGGATATTCTAATCGTAATGTAAAATATGCAATGAATCAGGCGCTTAAAACTGATAGAGACTCCCTATTGTGGGAGAAAAAGGAGAAAAAAACAGATAATAGAGTGAGGTTCATTACAGAATATAATGGTCACTGGAATCAAGTCCGCAATATTCTAAAAAGCAAATGGCAATTTTTGCTCTCAGATGAAAGCATTAAAAGTGTTGTAGGTGACTTCCCATCTCTGGTAGCACGTAGGGCCCCTAATCTAAAAGACAGATTAGTAAAAAGTGATTTTTCACGCAATCCAAAAGCACAAAATTGGCTAGAAAAACGACAAAAATTACAAGGTTGTTTTCAATATGGCAATTGCGTATTTTGTAAATTTTTGGTTAAAACCAAACAATTCAGTACTGGTGATAAAATATATGAGATTAGACAATTTATAAATTGCAAATCTGACAATGTAATGTATCTACTGTATTGCCCGTGCCCCCTTTACTATACAGGAAAAACTAAGAGAATCTTGAAAGATAGAGTCACAGAACATCGCAATGATATTGCTAATGCAAAGGAAGGAAATATTAATAGTAATATAGCTCTACATTTTAAACTCTGTCACAATTGTTCAGTGGATGACCTCAAAGTAATAGGCATTGAGAAATGCTCTCTTCATGGTAGAGGTGGTGATATAGACAATCTATTACTTAGAAAAGAGGTAGCTTGGATATATAGATTAAAAACTCTATCACCAAAAGGACTAAACGAAAAATTAGACTTTGCCCCTTTTCTTTAATATTATCTAATCTTATAATTCACTTAAAACTGTAAGAATTGAATGAATAACTGTGGGTCATTCTCCTACTGTCTATTTATTTTTCTGCAGCAATGTGTAAATAACTAACCTTTCTTCTAGCAATGTGCAAATAATTAACTTTCACTCCTTTATCCACCCTAATATGAATATTGTCTTCAATACATAATAACAAGCTGAAAAAGTATACCTTTTACATGGACTCTATAGTTCCAATTGTTACTATATTGGGGACTGTGGTAATATGTGAGTTTTCCCAAATGCTCGTCCTTTACTGCATCCGCTGTACTTGAGGCGGAACAAAACGGCTTTTTAAAAAAAAGCTTAA